>NW_013666386.1:20918-25083 GCF_000517525.1 Limulus polyphemus | reverse complement strand
GTGGTAAACGAAATAATAATTTGATCTAAGTAAGAGTTTTTTTTCTTCTTCCCGATTTGTAAAAAATCCTTATGTGATAGAAAAAAAAAAAAGAATATTATTTTCGAAATCTATGTAGCTGACTTATGGAAAATCTGTTATTAAAGCCAAAACAACTTTTATGTAGTTTAAATTCGCAGGCCTGTGTAATCAAAGATCTTATTCAGAACGGTATTCTTCATATTCTTTTAATTTTGATTTTGAGCCGGTCGTGACATAGTGACTAGTGTACCCGGTCTGTACATTAATGGTTCGCGACCCGTTGATGCAACAACGCGCTATGCACTTTGGGGTTGTGGATGCGCTATAAAGTAACAGTTAAATCCCACTATTCAATTAGATATGAGTAGTGCAAGAGTTGTCGGTGAGTGTTGTTTGCTAGTTGCCTTCCCTTAAGGTCGGGTAGCACAAATGGTTCTGGTGTAGCTTTATGCAGCGAAATTTTGAAACAAACCTTTCGATTTTTTCTTAAGTTACAGATGCCATCATGTTTATGTTGTAAGTTATTAATCAGCGTTTCTGTTTTTGTTTTATAGAGTTGTGAGTAAATTTTAAATCTTTTTTTAATTTTTTCTCTTTATTTTAACTTTGGGAAAAATATCTTACAGACCACATTTTTGATGATTGATGTGACTTAACAGTTGCTGGTTGAGTTGAACATGGTTGATAGCTTTGATAAGTAAGGAAAAAAAACAACTAAAAGTAGGGGTTACAACCAGTTTGGTTTTAATTTCGCGCACAGCTCCAGGAGAGCTATGTGCATTAGCCGTCTCTAATTTAGCAGTGATAGATTAAAGGGAAGGCTGCTAGTAAATACTACCAACGGCCAACTCTTTGACCAACATCATAACGCCCCCACATCTGAAAGGGCAAGCACGTTCGGCGACAGGGATTCGAACCTGCGACTCGAGCGTCTTAACCACCAAGCCATGCCAGGCGTCAAAACGTGAATGTTATGATTTTGCTTTTATACTTGTCAGGAATCAAACAAAGGGGGAAAAATTAAATCCTTCACATTATACTCTGTTGGAGGAATTTTTAGCTCAGGATTTATTGCTGTTAAAAATTTAATTTAGTTTGTTCAAGCTAGATCTTAGGTTTACTAATTTTGTATATTTTTCTTCGTATTTTTACAGTCGGTATAAGCAAGTTTCTTCTAAAAGAAAGTAATACAAATCGTCTTGGTTTCCATTGTCTTCCTTTCAGGGATTTGATGAAGCCATGTGGGTTGTAGAAGGCCATGTGGCTCGTTCCAGCTGTCAGGAACTAAGTGTTCGATCTGGCCAGCAGGTGGAGAGAACAAATACTACAGCCTCAGGTTCAGAGTGCTGTATGGTTCGTCAGCAATGCTCTAGTGGTTCTTCCCCTCATCAAGGTCTCGTATCTTCCTCATGTTTAAAACCTGCTCGAAACATGCGTAGTACTATCAACACAGCTAGTATGGATAAAGAAGGTGAGATTTTTTTCGTACGTTGAAATTTTTCAGACCACGCAACATTAGAAATGAATAACAATAACGCTTGTTATTTAGAGTTATAATTTAATTTGTTTTGAAAGCATTACTTACGTAGAATGACAGTACCACTTATTTCTATCATTCTTCACGAATAAGTTATAAAACATCAGTTAGATGAAAAGGTACAATAGATTTTAAAGCACTATTTCTAACAATATAGTTTACTTTTGTAAACTCTTATGTGTGACAGCAAAGAGTATATTATTAAATACATTCTACTTAATAACCCTACTATGATGTATAGCCATAACTAGCTAACGAGCAGGTGATGTTGTAACGCATTATCTCTCTGCCTACACAGGAAGGATGACGAGAGTGATCATATTTTACCTTGCCAGGTTGATGATTGTGATAAATTAGGCACTTATACTAGGTGTACTGTTTTAATTTAGAGCGTGGAAACGGAGGACTCATCTTCCTATAAAAAATCAATTGTAGGAAACAACTAATTATACGTACACACACACACACACACACACACACACACACACACACACACACACACACACACACACACACACACACACACACATACATACATACATAGAAGACATTGCTATCCTTTAACCTAGGGGATAAATCTTCACGTGTTTTGACATTTAAACTTAGCATTATCAACAAAAGCCAGAAGCATAGGATGATTTAATGGTCCTATAGAAATTACATGTTCGTATTGGACTTGCTACGTTTTTAAAAGAACTCTCTGTATTTTATTTTTATTTGTTTGGTTATCTTTAGTTGATTTTAATCTTAATTTTTTTGTAACATTGAGTATTTTGACCAGTATATTTATTACATTTTAACAAGTTTCTGCGAAGGAGACGAGATCAAACTTAGACCACACACCTTGTCAAAAAAACGTTCCATTGTATGTGGACGTCAGCTACTAAAGCTGTCAAGAACTCTATTAGAGTTACATCCAAGGATTTGTCAGTTATATGTCGAATGGACTGCCATATTTCCATCTTCTTCATGAAAATAGCCGTTGAATTGGAGTTTTGGGAATATCTGGTTTATGAACCTTCATTAATTGTAAATGCTTGTTTATTATCTTTCTAATAGTACCAGGAGGCATATCCAACGTCACTGTAATGCTTTTTATTTTTAGGTTGGAGAAACCTCTTTCATAATAATAGCTTGCTCTACTGATGAAAAAATCATTCCTGATTGACTTGGACGTGGTTGATGTTCTAAGCATATCTTTGTTAATTTTTGTACTTTCATGCAAAATTCAGATTTCGAAAATAATATTAATTTTTTTTTCTATCACCTAAAGACTTTTTTACAAATCGGGAAGAAGAAAAGAAAACCTCTTACTTAGATCAAATTATTTTTTCGTTTACCACTATAAACATTTTTTTATTATTATTATTATGTTTGTTAACAAAACTACAAACAAACTGAATAAAAGGGAAGAACATTGATGTCAAACGAAAATGCATCCTCATTCATCCTGATTAATTTTGTGAAATCTACGTCTTTTAGTCTCAAAACTACGTGCTGTGGTCTTTCTTTTATGTATTGCGTTATGAATGTTTGTGACAAATATGTACATGATGGAGAAAAATGGATATCATTTTCGGATTCAGCGTACAGGAATTGCTGTAGAACATGTAAAAATTTCAAGACAATAAAACCATCGCAGGCTTGTGTAATCAGAGTTATAAATGATCATATCGTGCTACTTACTAACCATAAAAGTGAAGTTTTAATAAAATTTACTAAACATCTCGTTTGTTTGTTTTTTCACAATAGTCCGGTTTTGTGGGCACAGTTTTAATCTTTACAATTATATTGGTTGGTCGTTGCTGGTCTGGATCGGTATTTGTCGTTGCACGACCTGGGGGGTCAGGTTCAATCTTAACCTCTTCCTCTCTCCTTGACTGTTGTTATCGACAAATGCTACATGATAATTCACAATAATTAGCGCACATACAATGAAATTTGTTTCACTATTCCTATTTTATGCCACTATTAGTATGTATCTGCTGAACATCGTTCATTCCAAGAGTGAACGAGACAGAACGGAGGTGTTCTCTGAGGAAACACTGATTCAAAAGTTTTTCACAAGTTATTGATTTTGTTTCAAATTCGAAAATAATAACAAAATGTGGTGTAATTGGAACCAGGAAAGTTGTCATGTATGTCTGTTTAAATTATGTTACTAGCTCTTGAAACAAATTTCTTCAATAAACGAACCTTGTATCTTGAAGATAAATTAGATAGTCTTTACAGTTTGGGGTGAGTCGGGCCCACCTTATAGAAAGCCACGCGTGACTTAGTTTATTTCAGATGGTAAAAATGACTGGAGTTATCTTAAGTTGAGTGACTTAACTTTGGTATACTACTTTATTATAGACAGTTAATGTGCTTAACTTCGGTATACTACTCTATTATAGACAGTTGATGTGCTCAACTTCGGTATACTATTCTATTATAGACAGTTGGTGTGCTCAACTTCGGTATACTACTCTATTATAGACAGTTGGTGTGCTCAACTTCGGTATACTACTCTATTATAGACAGTTGGTGTGCTCAACTTCGGTATACTACTTAATTATAGACAGTTGGTGTGCTCAACTTCGGTATACTACTTAATTATAGACAGTT
>NW_013666386.1:18806-20091 GCF_000517525.1 Limulus polyphemus | reverse complement strand
GTACACTACTCTATTATAGACAGTTAATGTGCTCAACTTCGGTACACTACTCTATTATAGACAGTTAATGTGCTCAACTTCGGTACACTACTCTATTATAGACAGTTAATGTGCTCAACTTCGGTACACTACTCTATTATAGACATTTGGTGTGCTCAACTTCGGTATACTACTCTATTATAGACAGTTGGTGTGCTCAACTTCGGTACACTACTCTATTATAGACAGTTGGTACACTACTCTATTATAGACAGTTGGTGTGCTCAACTTCGGTATACTACTCTATTATAGACAGTTGGTGTGCTTAATTTCGGTACACTACTCTATTATAGACATTTGGTGTGCTCAACTTCGGTACACTACTCTATTATAGACAGTTGGTGTGCTCAACTTCGGTACACTACTCTATTATAGACAGTTGGTGTGCTCAACTTCGGTACACTACTCTATTATAGACAGTTGGTGTGCTCAACTTCGGTACACTACTCTATTATAGACAGTTGGTACACTACTCTATTATAGACAGTTGTTGTGCTCAACTTCGGAATACTACTCTATTATAGACAGTTGGTGTGCTTAACTGCGGTACACTACTCTATTATAGACAGTTGGTGTGCTTACCTTCGGTACACTACTTTATTATAGACAGTTGGTGTGCTTAACTTCGGTACAATACTTTATTATAGACAGTTGGTGTGCTTAACTTCGGTTGCATAACTCTATTATAGACAGTTGGTGTGCTTAACTTCGGTTGCATAACTCTATTATAGACAGTTGGTGTGCTTAACTTCGGTTGCATCACTTTATTATAGACAGTTGGTGTGCTTAACTTCGGTTGCATCACTCTATTATAGACAGTTGGTGTGCTTAACTTCGGTTGCATCACTCTATTATAGACAGTTGGTGTGCTTAACTTCGGTTGTATTGCTTATGTCAGGATACAGCAGGACGTAGACAAGTCTCGGTATAGTAAGTTAGTATAAATAGTTTGGTACTATGATTTATCTTGGTTTGCAGTGGAATGGGAAATAGTTTACGTTTTTATCTAGTTGAAAGTAACGTAATTTTTTTTTTAGTGTATGATTTGCTTTATCTTCAGTACGATGGGATGACTAGTATATGTTACTTGGCTTGATTTAAAGTTGTGTGGAGTAGACTTCAACTTAACGTCAGTAGCGAGTGTATGTTACCTATTTTAGGATAGAGTATGACTTTATTTAGCTTATATACAGGGTCGTAGGAGTATTTTTGTATGGGGGGGGGGAGAGGCACCAAAAATTTCCCA
>NW_013666386.1:14316-18796 GCF_000517525.1 Limulus polyphemus | reverse complement strand
TTTTAGGAATAGATTTTTCTTTTTTTTGGTTTTTTAAGGGGGTGGAGGGGTTTTTTTTTTGGGGGGGGGGGGGGAGAGGCACCAAAAATTTCCCAATTCATAACATTATAACATTTTTCAGTTATATTATTAAAGCAGCATTGATTATACTCGTAATACCATATTTGAATGTAACCAAGGAGATAAAACACACATGTTATACTTCACCTATTAGCAAAAACGATACCCTTAAGCGAGTATTATAATATATAAATATATAAGTACTTAGAATACATATATGATTACTTTAATTTGATACCATTATCTTGATTTTCCTAAAAAAAAAACACGAGAAAACATTAGAATACATTTTTACAGATAACCTCTAAGTAGTAGTTTTTTTTTTCCATTTTACAAAAGACAATTCTTGCAAATGATATATTATTTATGACCCATAATAGAGTCAATAGCAGCTTCTCTTTATAGGTGAACACAAATTATTAATGTCTTGTTTCAGTAGGATGAAATTTAATACATGTTATATGTGTTTAGATCAGCCAAATGTAATGCTACCATCTATAATATTTCTTTGGCTTTAAAATACCGACACAGTAATAATAATGTTAAATTATATGTTTTACATAGCTTATTGTGTATAAATTATCGGTCAGGGCACGTGCCCCCTGATCCTCCAGCTCCTGACATATTAGTTGATCAACCTGCTTCAGTTAGCTTACTTTTCAGCTATAGTCCAAATTTTCACTTTTTGTATGACTTGGAAATTATAGTCTTACTTAGATATCCTAGGAACATTTAACTGTCGTGCGTATTAGAAATACTCTAAATTACATGTTAGTATCACACTTCTTAGTGTGTAAATTATTGAGATTTTATTTGTATCTGTTTGGTTAAATGTAGCTACTTTTTTTTTTACCTCTATTTCTTTTTTTATAGTGAGTTCATTTATTAATATATTTATTCCAATAAGCTTTTAAAAAACATTACAGCTCTAAATATTATCTACGTTGTTTATTCTTTATCTAATCGTGGAATAACTATAAAGCCCTACGAAAGTTTGACGTTTAACAGGGATCAGCGCTTTAAGCTGTCTAGTATCTTTTTCGACAGTTCTTCCTGTGTTATCAACCATTTTTTGTTGGTGGCCTTGTATAGCTCTCTTTAATCTCGAAACTCAAAGTCTGGCGAAGATATCACACAACATGCGTTACCGATTTCCTCTGGGATTTCTGACTTACTACCAATCACAAACAACACTGCTGACTATCACGTGGTTTAGTATTAAAAACGTTAAATATTATCTACTTGTGTAGACAATACTTGGAAAGGCTTGGTAATATTTTCACTTTCTAGCTGACTTGACTGCCCTATCTCGCTTTGTTGTTGCTTATATCAGCCCAAAATAATAAAAATATAAATCCATGTAGTACTTTCAAAAAGATTAACAGCAGTAGTATATGTAAAAAATTATTAGCAAGGTAGTTACAGATCGTTAAGATTTACCATTCTGTGTAGTGTGAACAAATTGAACACGAAAAAGGCAAAACCTGAAATCAATCATTGTAAACGAATATGACCACAACTTTTTCTTTTAACTAACTTGGGTTCACTCTACACTACACTCAACCATTAGTTATATGAACTTCATAAAAGTTATCTTAAAGCAGCAGTTGACTCTAATTTCAAATGCACGTTGTTGGAACGTGTCTCCTGCTCAAAAATAAGTTTTTTTCTTATTTTTTATATAGATTTGTTTGCTTTGGTAGTTGTTAACTACAAAGCTACACAATGGGCTATCTGTGCTCTGCCCACCACGGGTATCGAAACCCGGTTTCTAGTGTTATAAGCATGTAGACTTACCGCTGAACCACTGGGAGTGTTTTGTATTAAAAATTACAATTCAAAACACGAAATAACAGAATATCTGGTACGATAGGTTATAACAATCGCACAACACAATCTCGCAACGTCATACTGAATAGTGGCCCGGCATGGCCAGGTGGTTAGGGTGCTCGACTCGAAATCTGTGGGTCGTGGGTTCGATTCCCCGTCCCACCAAACATGCTCGCCCTTTCAGCCGTGGGGGCGTTGTAATGTGAATGTCAATCCACTATTTGTTTCTATAAGAGTAGCCCAAGAGTTGGTGGTGGGTGGTGATGACTAGCTGCTTTCCCTCTAGCCTTACACTGCTAAATTAGGTAGGGCTAGCGCAGATAGCCCTCGTGTAGCTTTGTGCAAAATTCAAAACACATTCATACTGAATAAGTGGACCGGTGTTGGTATACTTGCATACTTACTTTGTTCTTCACAAAATATACACTGTTCACAGTTGATATGTCACATTTTAAATCGGAAATCGTAATAACTAGGAGAATGAAAAGCAAAAAGAAAATATGGGCAATTTTATTTCTTTTAAATTTAAAGTACAATTGTATTTTCACTCCTATATTTTCAGAAGTACCATTTCTAGTGGTGACACGAAGAGGTCTGTCTGTTACTTGTATCATCAGAGATCTCTTCTTGGTCCATTATGAAGAATAAATATTTACCAACTGGTAAACGCTTCCTTCCGCTTGTGTCTTCTTAGAAATGTCCAGCCTTTATGTAACGTACGCGGAAGTTAGCTTCCTCATAATACAATGTGCCTTCGTAGCGAATGTAATGTGTAAGTAGTGGCGAGTACATGGTTGAAACTGTTCAGAATCAAAGCATGTTGATGGTTTGTGTTTCGGGCTTATTTTACATAAGGTAAGAAAGGAACTTCTTGTGATTTCAGAATAATAAGACTCGTGTTTAAACGATAGATTTTCTTCATATGAAACATTGCAAATGAAGATTTTTTTTGTTTGTTTGCTTTTAGTGCAAAGCTACGTAAGCTGTCTGCGCTCTGTCTACCACGGGGAATAAAAACCCACGGCTTTTAGTGTTGAAAGTTCATAAACTTATCGCTGTTATTGCAAGTAAAGAGAGCAAGCGCTTTGTAGTAATGGGTGTTTTTAATTATAGTTTGCTCAGAAGAATTGGGAAATAATTAAGGTATATAATATGAAACACACTTTAAATTGTTAATATATAAATAAATAAATAAACTAAATACCCTACAGTTTCATTTAATTGCATATTCTTATTTTAAAGAGCCATTCATGCTGCTAGTGGGGAGTGGAGAACAAGCTAAGTTTGCAGTGGAATGGGAATTAGTTAACGTTTTTATCTAGTTGAAAGTAACGTAACTTGTTTTTTAGTGTATGATTTGGTTTATCTTCAGTACGATGGGATGACTAATATATGTTACTTGGCTTGATTTAAAGTTGTGTGGAGTAGATTAGTAAAAGTAAATTAGTAGGCTATTACTAATATTATAGTGAGATAAATATGGACTTTATTTTCATATGTTTATTTTTTATTGATATGTACATATTGTATGTGACAAAACAAATTATATCGCAGTTATCTATCTAATTTTTGTTCGCAAAGTTTTAGAATTTATTACCAATGGGACAAGAACTAATGACTAATGTAATAACTTGCAAGCCGTTTCGTGTGGGGGTCGTTTGGCGTTGCGTTTGTTATTAAACCTATACAATTGGCTATTTGTGCTGTGTCCACCACCAGAGGCATAGCTAAGGGGGGCCGGCCCCCTGAAAAATCTAGGCACATTGATGACATATTATTTGTCAGCTTTTATATGTAATAAACTCGTTTTGTATCATTAAGTAAATAAAAAAAATTCTGTAAATATTATTATATTTCAATTACTTTAATGATCATATAATATAAAACATGTGTAAACTCTATTACTGGTATTCCCAGGACCTTCAGAACACTTATTTCAATGTGTTTAGATAATGGTTTCCTTTACAGAACTTTTATAAACTGCATCCTTTAATCCTATTAGACAATACACAGTTAAGGCATTTTGAATTAGGTAATATTTCGTGGTCAGTTGTGATTCAGTGTTGTTGTATTGGTTGTTACTCTTAGTCCTTGCTTTTCCACAAAAATTCTAAATATAGAAGGTGGTAAATGTTGTTAGGAGAAAGATAGTGAGATCATGTAGATTATTTGATTCAAGGATTGACTACTTTCCTATCTTACATTGATTTTTAACAGTTTTTTAACAGCTGTTTTGACTTTCCACAAACTATACTGAAATTTTAATTACTACTTTTCAGTTCACAATTCTAATTTCTCTGTTCACTTGTACAATGCAGTATTTATTTTCAAACTGGTGATGTCATGATAATATTAACTGCTAGTTTCTCCCCCCCCCTCCCGTTGCTCGGCGATATGTCTGAAGGCTTATAACGCTAATAACAGGCTTTCGATACCCGTGGTGTTCACAGCGCAGATAACCCATTGTGTAGCTTTGTGTTTAATAAGAGACAAACATACCTTTTATTGACAAAAAAAAATAAAAAATCGCGTATCTTTTAACCCCCCCCCACACAAAATGGATAGAAAAACTGCCAGAATTTGAGTAAAT
>NW_013666386.1:6269-14306 GCF_000517525.1 Limulus polyphemus | reverse complement strand
ATAGAAAAACTGCCATAATTTGAGTAAATCTTGTTTTTTGGACCTCAACACCTATTTAGATTCCTTGAGAAACTCTTTCTCGAAGTTTTCGTGCATATTTTATATAATTCACAAATTGTTTTATAACTTAAACTTTTAACATTGAAAATAAGTTACTAAAAGTAGAAATAACTATTTTTAAGGCTCTCTCTCTGTTTTTTAGTGCAAAGCTACATAATAGGCTTTCTGCGCTATGTTCACCAACAGGGAACCGAATGATGGACTTTAGCGTTGCAAGTACGTAAACTTACCGCTGGCACACTGGGGAATTATTTCGAAGATGTAGTCATAAATAAAGATCCTGCTGTTGTCGTACTGACAAACCTATTTTACGTAACTTTTGAGGGCTAGTATGCGGCTAGAACTAAACTGACACTGGTAAGATATATCACTATGTGAAAACCCAGAAAGCCAATGGTCTTACAGGTCACATGGCTCTCGAAGAGCTTAAAAACTTTCACATAACTAGTATTTGATGGCTGTTAGATAAGCTTGTTAATAACTAGCACCATCCTGTGACGTGGGTGGTAAACAAATTGTGCTTCCCGAAGGAGAGACTTCACACAATGTTACCATGTGCCAATAAATCACACAGCTGGCAGTCAGAGTACGGAGAAGTCTGGAAGAATTTTATGTATTTGTGTATGTTGCGCGTGACCCACGAGTTGTTTCACATAACGTTATTGTTTATGCCCGTCTGTGTTACAAATTGCTGTATTCAAGGTGTGTGTGTTGTTGTTTTTTTAAATACCTACACCCACCTAATACAATCGTATGTTTTGTTTCTAAACAGCTAAATTCGTTAGGCAATATCGTTACAGCAATTTACGAAGATAAAATCAAACGTTAGAAAACAAGCTTTCTTGTTTGGTAATTTTTAAAACATCTTTATTGTTGGTTTTTAACCAAACCCGAAAAACTGTTTCTGCTCCAGTGAGATATAAACAACTTTTGTTAATAACAAAGCTAGAGAAGGGCACGAGTAACGGATTGTGTAAAGACGCGGTAAATTAGAAACAAGTACAAAGAATAGAGTGCGATGAATTAGGAATAATAGTCGATATTAAAGATACGAAGAAGAGCGAGGCAGCCACAATAGTTTTCAATATACCTCCTCCCCCACAAAAAACAACAACAACAAAACTGTAGTCTGACTTACTTTCTGTTTAGTAGCCAATGGATCGATCCCTAATTAGATAGTCGGAGATCGTGCTCTCGACATGTGATGTCACTCATGTTTTAATTATAGACATTAGTTAAACTAAAATTGCAATTTGGGAAGCTTCGCAAAGCTCTTCGTAGTATACAATGTGTTTTTGTTTTTATTATGAAGCTATATAATAATTCCTAATGCAACGTGTAGAAACGGTGGGGGACAAAAAAAAATTAAAAGGCAAATACTACAAGAATGCCACAAGCACCACAATCGTGTGGGGATGAAATGCATCAGAGTTTATTCACTTGTTCTTTATGTAGATAAGTGATTGGTTACCATCTATCAATCAGTTTTAAGCCTGCACAAGCAGTTATACTATGCCAAATGGTAGTAGCGCAAATCCAGACATTGCTTTCAGGACTGAAATACCGTATGGCAAGCGCAAAGAAATCCGTTTTGGATAGTCAAGGATACTTACCTCATGCAAAAATAAAAAAAAATATTGAGGTAAGACTTCGTTTTTCAGTAGAAGCTATATATGTATTCGTTTGTTTGCTGAATTTTCGTTAGTCGTTCCGAATTTAGAAGTGGTGGGCTAGAGGGAAGCCACATACTTAACACCACCAACCATAATCGAATGGTGGGATTGACCATCATATGATAACGCTCCTACAGCTAAAAGAGTGAGCGTGTACGGTGATGGAAGAGCTGTATTCTGTCACAGTTAATAATAGAAGTGATCAAGACAGAAAATCGAAACTCTTCAAATGTGCTGTTATGTATCTCGGGCTGTGTTGTTTATGAGGCGGGCGACGGTCGCTTGCAGACTTTGTAAATGACCTAGCTATAAATATAGGTGTGAGTGTTACCTCGAGAAATGTAAAATATATATATACATATCAGCACGAAGTGGTCTCAATAAACGTATAACTGCTCGAAAACTACCGCTGAGAAGAACTAGCTAAACCAAAAGGTAGAAATAGGCATCGGAACACGGACATTGGAACGAGAAAAGATATACTTATTCATTTTACAGATAAACCTGAGCTTCTATTGTTTTTCAAGGTGGAAAATAAAATGGTTTCATAGTAAGTGTACAATATCTACAGAGAAGCATAGTGAGGGATCAGTACAAATTTGGGGAAACATCTCAACCAACTGGTGTCGACGATCTATATTAAAACTGATGACATCCTAACTGCTTATAATCAGGATTTACACTCTCTAGAACACTTTATAATCAGGATTTGCACTCTCTAGAACACTTTATAATCAGGATTTGCACTCTCTAGAACACTTTACAATCAGGATTTACACTCTCTAGAACACTTTACAATCAGGATTTGCACTCTCTAGAACACTTTACAATCAGGATTTACAATCTCTAGAACACTTTACAATCACGACTTGCACGCTGTAGACCACTTTACTTGCACAGTACCTTTCAATCATCGACTCAAGTGTAGACGAAAGCTTACCTTCGTGGTCACAAGATTTAATTATTATAAATGAATGTTTTTAAGTTAAGGACTAGGAAATTTAGGCATTAGTTAATAATATTCAGTAACTAAGTCGTTAAACAACTGAACTATAGTAACACATGTATTAAAAAAAAACATGTTTAATTATGATCAGCATTTCAATGTAGAGATAAATGTTTTAAGTCAATGAATTAAACAATTATCAGAACTGATTACCGAGAATGGGTCAGAATGTCAACGCTTAAGCTGATATGAAACATTTTATCAAAAATTACTAGACTTCAGTGTATTCAGTGATATTTTACAGATACAAAATAACTTCATTCTTTTACTGGTTTCAAATATGAACCAGATAATGAGCCTGTTTATAATTACATTAGGCATTCGATTGTTTGACAGTAGACTGTTTAATTATTTTATAAGTGGTATAGTCTGGACAACATTGTTAACAGTTACTTTTTTAAAACCGATACTGACCCCTAATTCTTTCGTCTCCCGGCGGGTTAGTGGTAAGTTTCTGGACATGTAGTGATAAAAATCGGGGTTCGATTCCCCACGGTGTATAGAGCGCAGAAAGCTTATTGTGTAGCTTAGTGCTAAAAACTCCGAGAGCGAACAACAGATCTAATGTTTTTCGTTCTAGTAAGTCATGTTCTCGGTTTGGCAGACCTCTGAAAGAATGTTTCTCTATAAGCTTGTAAGGTCTTCAGTTTCACTCCTTGCTTGCTATATTTTTCGAAGCTATTGTCTAAGTAAGTTAATTCGTGTGTAATGCACTAAACCATTTTTATATGGGAGATATATATATATTAGTTTTTTATTTGTTTGCAGTTAAGCACAAAACTATATAAAGGTATATTTGTGCTGTACCCACCACGGGTATAGAAACCCGGTTTCTAGTGTTTTAAGACAATGAAGTTTTTATCGCAACGGGTCTTTAGTTGTTAAAAATTATATGCACGATCAAGTCAAGGTATTTCACAAAAGTTGTGTAAAGTCTTCCTCAAAATTGACTAAAGTCATGACCGTTCAGAAATAACCTGTCTTGCTTTTTGTTCCCATGGCGATGAACTGGTGTACTTTATTTAGTTTTGCGTATGTTGCAAAATTCTTATTTCCACGCCTCAAATGTCCCTTTCCAATCGTAGAGATTACCATGTTTTATATTACGTTTTGTTAGCTTTTATGTGAATTTGGTTTCTTTGATAACGACCACAGCTACAAGAATTAGAAGAGCAAGGAGCGTTACTGCCGGCTAGACATTCACGTGTTGGATCCCTCAGCAAATGGAAAACTATTCTCTATTTGTTTAGTTGTTTTCTGTGGGATTTTATGCAGGATTCTTTGTTGTTGAAAAGATAAACTATAGTACGAAAATGATAGGATAAACTACACAGTTAGCTCTCTTGTGTGCATCACGAAATCCTGGATTGTTTACTAGGTAACACAATGATATAGCATATAATAAACTTTGTAATTTACCACAGAAGTACCGATAAGTGCCAGGCTTTCTTAAGTGTCCATTTTTCAACTGGAAATGTTGGAAAAAAATATTTTCCTATGAGTATGATTTATACAGTTTTTGAAAATATAACTACTGAAAAACCTTGTGCCAAAAAGCTAGCACTCGGGCAACATTCTGTCGTATTTTTCCACCTTGATGAAGATGACTACTGTTTTTCACATGTGTTCTCCTTTACCAGATTATATTGTACTTAGAATAAAAAGGGAAAAAGCAAACAAATTGTATATAAGAAACTCTTTATTGAAGACTCAATTACACATCATTTGACAAAATAATGATCATTATTTCTAGTATAATTAACTGATCCGGAACACCTAACTTTATACATGTTCCAAACACTTAAAATGTGCATTAAAACTAAATATTTAAAACAACGGTTTTCATTCCATTAAAACTATTGTTCGCAGCAATTTAAACATATACTTGACATTTGTCAGCAAACTTTCTTTATCATTTAACCAAACATCAGCTAAGAGCTGGTTAATATATGTTTAAGACAATCTATATGACATTTAGAGGGAAATCTTGAACGTAAAGGAGATCACACCAGTCTTTCCATGTGACTCTGGCTATCATATGTTTATTTTTAGTCAATAACATACATTTTCAATGATTGTGCTATATATAAAATCTTAACTGCCCGTAAGATTTGCTACACTAAACTTCCACAAAGACAGGTAGAAATTAATGTGATCTCCTTTACATTTCTACAGTAAATCCAGCTATAGTAGGCTAATAAGAATAATTATCTTGTATTAGACTACTTCCACAGATCATAAACGTAAATGATCTCTTTCCTTTTTTTACCCATTCTTTGAACTCCTTTACATGCATCTCACCACGTCCACAATTATCTGTTTTTATAATTTATTTATAATATAAATTTAAATTTTATAAATTATCGCTAACAGATTTAGCTTTGTAATTTATCAGTCATTTAAACCTAAACTACCACCACTCACACCATTTGAATGTTAGTTAAAGAGATGCACACCTGATATATAATCCCACTTTCAAGAATTTTTCTTAAAATGAGTTGATTTGTGACCAATACATTTTGAGTCCACTCTAACCTAATCATCTGCACATGGTGGAAACCAAATATGGCGGGAAAAACATTAGGCACTCTATATATTCCTCTGAAGCAAAACTGAAGTAAAAAAAATAAAGGAGTTCACAAAATTTTTATGTTCAGTGATTTTTATTGAAGAATGTAATTTACTTTTACCCTTTCAGTAATTGATAACAACAAATGTCTTGGTTGTTGTGTATAACAATATAACAAAATGACGTAATTTGAGTATCTACACTAAATATGTGCATAAAGGAGATCACGTGCTTGAAAAAAAACTAAGTTTATTACAATCTTCAAATGGACATACCCAAAATATCTCTTGATACCCTGTGTTTGGGGTATGGTCACATCAAATTGTATACTTCCCGGATTGATTTTACCCTCAAATATTTTTATTTACTCAAAAAGTTGTAATTATTGTCTTAAAAATAAACAACCGTAGAGGAGAACACTTGGTTAAGGCGACATGTTATTTTGGATATTTTTATATGTGGAAAAAGTAATGGGACAAGTACCTAATAACAAATTTTCAAAACCTATATGTTTACTGATTAATTACAATAAAGGCCTGAGTCATACTTACAATTTTTGTGTTTGCGTTATTGCTCTGAATTATTTTTTTCTGCTAGTGACATGCTACTTTTAACATCCCACCATTATTTATTTCCTTGGTTTGCTGGAAAAACTTAATACAAACTCCAACATATTATATGTTTGGAAAGCTCTGTCCATCGTCTATCACTTAGCAATTATTATATGTTTGTATAAGGCACGTACTCGGATAAACTTGCCCCAAAACACTGGCGACATCAAATTGGACACTTAAGAAAGCCTGGCCCATAAGGGTTCCATCAGATTTTTAAACACAAATTTTTAAAATTATGTATGCATCAAATTGCTTGTGGGTTCATGTCTTTGTTGGTTATTGGAATCCTAATCACACAAGCAAACAAAACAAAATACCACGAATTTTGCAATTACTGTGGATGTTTACAGCTGGGACCTTCTAATGTATTTTACACAGAAGGTGAATGATCTCATACCGTTATTTTGGTCAGCTCTTTAGACAGGCGAAAACAGTTACTCAATATGATGCAATATGTAAACCACACAAGTCGACAATTTGAGGGTTGAGTAAAGAAATGAAATATTGGTTAAATTGTATATATATGTATATATAAGCTTTATTATATGAATTAATAAACACTGGATTGTTGAAAAGATTCTAAAGTCTTGTAATTTATGGGGGTACTAAAATAGATCGAATCTACAAAGAGAACCGAGGAATAAATAGAACGCTATTAAATGATGAATAAGCTCTTTGTTTGCTGATCAGCGTTCGAGCTTGTGATATATAAGGTAGCAACGCCCTAAGAAACTTTGTAAGGAGATGGATTAAATCAAAGGTTAGGCTAATATTACGTTCGTAAATATTCAAATTTTGGCAGGTGCGAAGGATTAAGTACCCTTAAGACAAACGAAACTTGACATCTGAACTGTTTTTTACACAAGTTCGTCCAACTATTGTCTCTAGCTGTGAAAAGGGGTTAGGATGTGAAGGCAGTCAAAAAAAAAAAAGAACACTCTTGTATATATTCGCCCATTGACGTGATCTACAGTAATGACCTTGCAGTATGGGTCTGCCTAGAGTTTATCAGTAGTGCACGTATTTCATACTTCATGTGGAATCGAGGCTAAAAACTTCGCGACTGGTTAGGCTAGTAGGTGCCAGTGTGGTGACGTGAGAAAACTGGTGGTAACATGTTGGTGCAATGTTGTTTTTGCTTGAAATGTCGTTATCCAAGTAAATCAGGTGAGACTGCTATTACTAACTTCCCCATCCTACAATATCCGTGTATTTTTAATGCTTAGAAAAATGTTAGAATTAGAGAAGATGTGAACAGAGGATGTTATGATTACATATCTTGTTAGCATTCGTACAGCTATGCCTAAAACTATTGTTAAGTTGAAGTCTAAGTATTATAGTTAGATTATTATTATTATTGCAAGCCAATTGACAACACAATAATGGCAGATGATTTATAAGAAGAATCATTTTCAAGTATTTAATACTATATAGAATACAAGTATTTTGGATCTTGTTGTGTAAGTTAAAATAGCAGATCTTTCTCTAAGATTGCAGTTATTAACTTAATACATCTTGTATCTGAGGGCTCTTGTATCAGCTTTATTACGTGTAATAAATATTACTGTTCCTTTATCTTAGGTTATCGATGCTATGAAAGATGACAGTATGAATGTATTTCACTAATATTATCGCTAGCATTTAGTCTAAAAATTAAAAACGTTTGATATAAGGTTAATTTTATGATATTAACTAAAGTAAAATAAGAAAAATCTTTTATTTGAGTTGCTGTTATCATGTAAGACGAATAAAAAATCGTCTTATATGTGGGTTATATTCTATTATGCAAAAATCAACATTTATATCTGAGGCCACAGTTTAAGTGCCAAAATAAAATAAAAGATTGTTATGTGACGTAAACACAGTAGTTGGATATATTGTTACTACTCATTGTTCCTAAACTTAATATTATAGCTTTTTTTGTTGAGGATAGTACGTTAGTGTTCTTTCAGTAATTATCATAGTTTTGTGGTTTTAGGTATTGTTCATACATTTGATATTGGTTGAGGATAGTATTCCTTCAGTTATTATCATAGCTTTTGTTTTGTTTTTTGTATTGTTCATACATTTAATATTGGTTGAGGGTAAGAGAATTGTGTACTTTCTGTTAATATC
>NW_013666386.1:0-5607 GCF_000517525.1 Limulus polyphemus | reverse complement strand
TATTCTGTAGAGGGAGCTGTTGGCTCTACAATAAATATTATAATTTGAGTCTGTAGAGGGAGCTGTTGGCTCTACAATAAATATTATAATTTTAGTCTGTAGAGGGAGCTGTTGGTTCTACAATAACTCTTATAATAGAGGGAGCTGCTGGCTCTACAATAAATATCGGGGCCATCAAAGATGATTATTCGATATAGGCAAGCATTCGAAATGCCCCTCCTCCCCCACATCTCTCTCTCTCTCACGCACACACACACACACACACACTAATTTTATTTTCTTTAGTTCTAATTGTCAGCATTTTATAAGCTTAAATTGCGGTATTTAGTATTTAACAGTTTATTAAAGTTCTTACGTTATTTTCTAAATTTCTTATTTTCTGCAAAAAGAGTACCAGTTCCGTATTGTTCTGTTGGTATTGCCTTTTGTACGGAAAGTTTTATTCTCCATACCATTCTTTCTTCCGCCCCCGACCTTTCCTCCTGACCTCCAATTTGCCGCCTCCTCCCACAATATGCCGCTCATCCCTTTAGACCGCCATTGATAAATGTTTTTTTGGTAGTTTGTTTGTTTGTTTTGAAGTTAAGCACAAAGCTACACAATGGGCTATTTGTGCTCTGCCCACCACGGGTATCGAAACCCGGATTCTAGCGTCGTAAGTCCGCAGACATACCGCTGTGCTACTGGGGGGCTTTTTGGTAGTTAAACGTATTGTTACATTTTTTGGTACTTCAGGTTATCGTAGTGTCTTGGTAATCGATGTTTTAGTTCTGTTCGATCATTGTGACAACTGATTTTCTAATTTTCGTTGTAATATATTTATAATAAAATAGTGTTTCTCTTCAGATAGTATATACGCAACTCTCTTGATGAAACCATAGAATATTCGCTGTTTTCTGTGTTCTTGTTTGATTCTTCGTGAAACCTTTATTTTGTACTACTTTATTATTAACAGTTTAAACGTTTTTTTTTTCGTTTTCTTATGATTCAGAGAAACTGTACAGACTGTATATCTGGAACTGTGCCAGCATTTCTGTAACTAAACTATAGTGTGACAACTCTTTTCATTAAAAAAAGCGACATATGTCAACAAGCCATGTAGAGAAATATCGGAGCGAAAGAAACTCGTCGTTTTGTTCCTAATATATGTTTTACGAGTGTATTCATGTAAAGTGTTGAGTTATTTTAAATTCAGGTTTTTTGTATTACTAAATACTTGTGTTTAATCTGACACAGAATTTAGATGTTATTGATCAAATAGCGTGTTTCTTACGTTAATCAGTACAGAATTCGTTGCAAGCATCGTTTCTACAAATAGAGCTTCAGGAACGAACTGTCAGATATGACCCATTTTAACCCAGGACAACACACACAGTTCTCCCTGAACGTGAGCAATCAATGTCTGCCTTTGTTATTACTTCCTTGGCTTACGTATCTCTTGAAATTCGAGATTTTGTTTTTACACTTGTATACGGCTTTTGTGTGTCGTAATACGATATGAAACTATTTAACGGTTTGAAACAAGAAAATATTTACACGAACATATATCTTTTTTAAACGAAGTAGTTTGAAAGTTTTTATAAAATTGTCTAACTCATGGAAACAAACATTAGTTATTTTCGAGTGGATTAGTGTGAAGTAATTTATAAGTACACACAGCAGATACTTTGTGAAGTCATGTAGTGGCTACGGTCAAGTGGAGCAGTGTGAATTTGAAATATCTAATTTATATGACATAAGTATAAAACGTTTGTAATGTGGATTGTTAAGTATATGACGTTTGTAATGTGGATTATGGAGTGTTAGGACGTTTGTAATGTGGACTATCAACTCTAGAACGTTTGTAATGAGCCGTATGAAGTGTAGATCGTCTGTAGTGTGGAACGATTAGCAAGTAGTGTGTTAAGTGTGAAATGACTGTGGTGTCATGTACTGTACCAGCTGTAAATACCCATAAAACAACTTGGGAATAACTGCAGCCAAACTTACCTACAGTTGAAACTCTCTAAATCATACCTACATTTCTTTGGCTTTTTTCATTTTCGCTATTCAACAGCTTTTGTGTAATTGAAATATTTATAGTGCCGAACTTCGGTTATCACATCAATATAATCTTTTGGTTTTTATGGCTTCTAAAAATGCTTTTAAATTTTATTATTCACTTTGTAGAATATTTGAAATCGTCCATTTGTGCTTAAATAAACAAACAACAGTACAAACTTTGTTACGTTTCTGTTTATACCAAAACATTTCGCGCAGACTTTTGTTCAAGAACTAGTGATGTAGATACGACCTCCCGAAATATCGTGGAGTAATTATAAACTGACCTAGTGTGTGTATACTTGGCACCAGTAACTTCTAGAAGATTCCAGCATTCTCTGTTCTAACAGCTGGAGAGTGACTGTAAGACAGCACAATCAGCACAGTTTGCTGTATAAGAAATTAAGCTTTGATTTTTCTCTGTAGCAGGGCCGGAGAATGAAAACTGTTTTTACGTGTATGTAGTATCGTTACTGGTAATAGTTTTTAAACGTCTTTGTCTAAGTAATGACACTAGTCTTGCATTCTCTGTTCATGATGATATAACTTAACTAACATCGCACTTTATGTTAAATGGCCTATCGTGGCCTAGTGTGCCTGGGTTGTGTAACCGAGGATTCGTGGTCCGTGACTTGTTGCTGCAAAAATGTATTCCGCACTTTGAGGCCACGAGTACGCTGTAAGAGGGACGTTCAAATCCCACTCATTATTGGATGAGAGAATTGTAGCCCAAGAGTTGGTGGTGGGTGCTGTTGACTGGTTGTCTTCCATCTAGTCTATCGAGTTCAAAATTAGGGATGGCTGAAACAAAGCAAAAGTTGTGATAAACTTTATTATGCTATCGTTTTTTAACCTGTTACTGAATAATTAGTGTACGAAGTTGTACAAATGAGATGTTTTAATTGCTATATTAAACACATTTCTGTGTTTTTCACATGTAACTATCAGTGGCGTTTATATTCGGGTAGGTTTATGATGAACTCTCGAAATATTTCTAATTTATCTATAAACCAGTGAAAGTTATAATGTGAAATGATACTATAGTATTGTTTTCAGATGTTGAGGGCTTTACTGGTGAAGCCTCCCCAGCTAATTTCGAACAGTGTCCCAGTCCTCAAGACGTTGTTTCTCCCAACAATAAACATCGAGGACCATTGCGGTAAGTAGACAAAACAAATGTTTTTCCCTTTGTACGTTTCATGCATTCTTTATTGTTCTCAGCCTATAAAAGAAATAAAATAAAGATACGAAAATCCCGGACTAAAATGTACGTGTGTGTGTGCCCACAGGATAAACATAGGTCTGGCTGTTTACAAAGCTCCATGCTGGTAGATCAAGAGAGAGGAAGCAACATGGGCCAAAGCGCCAGAGCAGTTTTACCAACTTTCTGTTTTAATGGAACACAAGCAGTCAAACACAAACCCAGCAAGTGGCATGTCACAAGCTTACAACCTTGTGGAAACAAAGACCTTGACCAATATCCAAAACTGGCTTTCTGGCTGCATAAAACTACTGCATGTCAACCATTCATGTTTTGCCCTTGTCACAGACAGAAAGACTGCTTACTTTCCCAGATGGCTAGGGTAAGAAGTACATAGCGTTTGTATCAGAGGATCTTAGATATACTAACAAAGCTACCTTCTAGAATCTACTGTAACCCAGGCTTACTGTAAAAAGTCCCTTACTGTTGAGAAGTAACTCGTTTACTATATCAAAAGCTTCTAACAAATTTCCCATTCACACACTCTCTCTCTGTATGATTAATTGACACAGCATTACAGGGACCATCCGAATTACTGGTTAGACAGCCATCAAACAGTGATTTATCAGTTGTAAAGGAATAACTATCTTACCATTTTTTAATATTTTAACATTTCGGAATGTAACTGGCATGTTTTGCTATTCTGGCAGATTTGAGTAGCAGATAATAATATGCAACATTATGGCGAAGTTATCATTGTTGTTTTGATACGACTTCATATTTACATATTTGGTGCTTTCAACGTGAATGGTACCTTGTACGACACCTGGGCTAAACTGCGAGTTAATAGGCCAAGAAACTTCTTCAGGAATCAACCATGGTGTTTACCACAAGTCTGAGGGTCGACGACTATGGTTGCTTATTGTTCTCTGTTCCTCGCTGCCTGCACCAACTTTCTTAATTCAAGCTTCTCACGTCTAATCCATTTTCTAATGTCAAGAGCCAAGTGAGTCTCTGCCTGCTCCTTTTTCTCGTTTTTTTTCGATTTTACCCATCATAATCCCTGTCTTCCTTTCCTCAAATCTAATCGTATGCCCAAAGTGGCACATATTTCTTTTCCTAAATATGTGTAGCAGTTGTCCAGTTGTCTTTTCACGTTTCAAAACTTTAACATTAGTCTGTCTTTCTGTGTCTCTAATCTTCATTGTTCTTATATAACATCACATTTCAAATGTTTCAACCTGTTGTTTCACCAGACAAAAGTCTAGGCATAACAATTCCTAATTTAGAACTGCTAATCAGATGGAGGAAAGTCAGTTAGCAGTACCCCCGAAAACGTGGTTAACAGAATAGCGAGATTGGTTGTCACGGTCATAATGCTCCCATAACTAAAATGGCAGTGTGTGTTCAATGGCATATCGCTGTTCAAACCTTGGATCTTTTGATCTGCAACCTGGCGCATTAACCACTAAGCTACTTCCGCCCTTCAAATTTACCAAATATTTATAATTTACCAGTGTAAAAATTTCAATATTATGCACACCAAAATAGGACGCTTTATAAAAAACAAAACAATTTATGCAGCAAAGTCCAAATGGCATGCAAAGGAAATAAATAATAAACTTAATGCTGTGTTGGATTTGGGTGCACATGTAAAATTTGTATATTACGGATTGTGAGAAATAACAATAATGAACTCTGGTGCGTATACGTGTATATTTTTGCTCTCGGAGTGTTGGGAGAATTAAAAGGAGTGGTGCAGTCTTTTACCCTTTCTGACTCTTGTAACAAGGGTGACATGGTTTATTAATTTCGTTTAGTTTGTTCACCTTTCTATCCTAAATATAAGCTTTCTAACCTAAGGTTCTTGTATCGTAATTATGACTGTTTCTAGACATCAATATATTTTTTCTATTTAGATTCATAATTTCGTAATATTTTACAACAGGCAAGTGCTTTTAACTCGACAAAGTTTTTCCCAAGATCAGCAGTCTCGCGCGCATTATTCTTTCGCAATACAATTTTTAAAAATAAAAATTATACAATTTCACCTACTTTGTCGCCTCAAAAAATTAGTACTCCAAGCGTTTTATTTCTAATTCACTTTTGTTTTCTAAGGTCCAGCACAATGTCGTATAAATGTATAATAAAACATTCGATTTTTGTCTGTTCAGTAGACGTAGCTTTAAATTAATACGCAACTGTTATGAACAAACTTTTATTATGTTGTATATGTTACGAAATGATGTTTGTTGACTTAGATACTGTTGATGAAATATTTATATTATAAAGTAATCGTTGTCATATTTGTATAAATTGTATTCGTAAAAGAAATCAGAGTCATCTGAGTTTTGTTTATTCAATAA
>NW_013666385.1:420175-427371 GCF_000517525.1 Limulus polyphemus | reverse complement strand
TGAACCAGCAGACAATGTGTGGTTGTATAATCTCAGGAAGACCAAAGTCTCCTAAGTTGTCTTCTCCATGGGAAGGTCCATATGACATAGTGGATCGTCTCTCAGACGTGACTTTCCGGATAAAATGTGGTCGGCGAGGTAAGCCAAAAGTGGTGCATGCCAAGAGGCTTTGGCGTTATCATGGTCCAGGACATTTTAGTTGGGACGAAGTGAACAACAGAACAAATGATGCTGCTGAAGACGTGTCACCTGAAAAAGCCAGTGTTGAAGAAGAAACTCTACTCAGTTTTGAGAAGAGAAATGGTGAAGCTCTTGATGAAGTTACTACCACTGGTGTGACTGTTACTGACGATAGGACATTTCCTGATGAAGCAGATGAACCCCACGTGAAGCAGAAGCCAACGAGACGGAGATCAGTACCGAAGAGGATACGTCCTGTAAAATTAAGAGACTTCGTTGAATTGTAATTTTTTGTTTGCAATTCTGTACATTTAACTTAGTTATTGTTAATTGTTATTGGTTTAATGTAAGTGGCTACTGTTCGGGACGAACAATACTAAGGAGGGGCAGTGTTGCATCAGCGAGATCACGTGACTAGTATCACGCCACGTCCTTCTCGAACCTTCATGAATTATCGGGAGACTACTACATTGGGGGTAGTCTGGTATATATATAAGACGCTCACAACGTGACGGAACAAGGTAATGAGTAATTGAATGGACAAAATATTATTGACCACGTGAGACGTGAGTTATAGCGTTTGTTATAGAGCGACTGTTGAAATTAAGTGTATCGTAAAGTTGTATTTGGAAATAATAAACCAGTTTTATTTAAAAAAGGACTTGTGTCGTTAAACTTTCGTCGGAACGAATTTACGGAAAATTAACTAACGAAAGGAGACGTAACACTCCCAACAACAAAAACTGTTATAACACTGGTGTCAGAAGAGAGATTATTTTTTCGTACAAATAAAATAAAATGCAGACTCAACTTTAAAATGACTATATGTACAGAAAGTTCAATGACATTATCAGTTCTCTTCCAAACATTAATGATGTTGATGTGTTGCCTGTAATTACAACTATTACTGTTCTATAACTCATGAGTAGAGAGTGGAAAAACCATGATCACATGTTCTCTGATGTTCATCCACGTAAATGGATAACTGAGGCAAAAGGTGAATGCTTGTTTCTCTCCACCATTCCACCAGAAGAAGGATTTGCCTTTCTGATTCCAAGAACTTGACACATCTCTGCAAATACGACTGATTCTTCAAAGTTCCATCCATGATACAAATGTAGTTCCATAGAAACCCCAAGTCTTTGTAAGATAAACTAGCATATGTATAGTCACATTTGTACTAAATTACAGTTAGTTAATGAGATACATATGATATTTATGTAGAGTTGAACATTTTATGTATGATGTGACTTGATACACTTAAGGACTACATAGATTGTAAGTTAAATTAGTGTATGGATATGAGTATGATGCACAGGATAAATATGTAAAGTTTGAATGTTTTTATGTTAATAAGAAAGATGTGCCCTTTTTGAAGACTAGATCATAATTAAACTAATATAAGTATATATATATACAAATAATAAAACATTTCAAACAAATTATTGTTTTACTTATTCAAACACTTTGTTATTACAAATTGAATACAACTGTCCATTTTCATTTGGACATACTACTTTAGGTAACGTTTTTAAATGGAAAATTAACCCTCTATATAGGTTGTAAGTTAAAAGGATATGAATATTCATGAAATACACCATACAAATTAGTCAATCTGTAAAATATGAAACATTAGTTTTACGTATTCAAAGACTGTTTACTAATATTTTATTGAAGTGAAACTATAAAATTGACATTAATGTTAATGTAGAAACTAATATCATGTTGAG
This sequence comes from Limulus polyphemus, assembly GCF_000517525.1. Taxonomy (NCBI): domain Eukaryota; kingdom Metazoa; phylum Arthropoda; class Merostomata; order Xiphosura; family Limulidae; genus Limulus; species Limulus polyphemus. The sequence goes on along the minus strand of NW_013666385.1, from coordinate 425,461 downwards.
AACTATAGTGGTATATTTGAACATAACACAACTTGATAATCAACAGCACCCCCTGGTGGTTTGCAGGTGAACCACGTAACAAAACATCTGTTTGTGTACCAAAGGTGATCTCATTGTCCACTCTCAGCAACAAACTTTTGGACTACCTGCCTCCTAGCAACATATTTTGGAACTATCTGTCCTCTGGCACCACTTTAGGGTACTATGATGTCAAGTTACTTCCCAGTCTTAAGGGCTACCTAGCCCAATACCCTTTGATCTCCATTCACTGACAACCATCCACTGAACAGACTCCCTAACTACTCTTATGCCACTCATGGTACAGATAATATATATCTTTAAATCCTTGCTTTGCCTTTGTAAGGCACATATGGCTGCTACTTTCAAACTTTGGTTTCAAATGACACAAGCAGATGATAATGGGAACCCATTTGCCCTGGACAGGATGAAGGATAACCTTCAGCTAACAGCTGGGTAACCTGGAACAAGTGGGGTAAAGTGGACCAGCCTCTAACTCACAACTATATGTATAAAGCACTGAGCCACACTGCCCTTTAAGGTAGTTATATTCATCCTTAATTGAAAACTACTCACCAGGTGGAGGCAAAGCAGAGCATCACCCAACACCTATATGGTTATTCTTTATTAAATAGTAGGACTTACTGTTACTTGTATATAAATATAAAACATACACCTAAGATTGTTGTGTGTAACCAGTAGCAAATTGCAAGCTCAAACCTTATACTTTTGAACCAAAGCTTACCATGCTAGCCACTAGGTCAAATTTGGATCTACAACATTTTAAGGAGAACTCCAAAAATTAAGCCAGGTGTTAACATTTTTTATTCATCATAATAAAATTACTAAAATGACAATCGTGATATTTAGTAAAGACATTAAGTGGTTTATTTAAAAAATCTGTATATGCTGAAAAGAATGAAGTTGATAAGTTATAAAGTTATTTGGTTCTATGTTGTAATGAAAATGTGCATCAATTCCTATTGATTAAGACCTTTAAATAACAAAATGCAACTTAAAAGCTGAATTTTGTAAGGCAATTTCGAGTAACTAAGTTGGTAATGAATGTAAAGACGACTGTTCACAGCATATGACAAAAAAGGTACTATGCAATCACCTTTCTCCCAGCTATTTCCACATACTGTGGCTACAGAGCTTAGAAGCCTTAGCCCTCTGGCTGTAATTTAGATAAATGTGGTGATTTGCAAGTTCAGATGGTAATCTAAACTTAACCCCTTCTAGAAAAGTTACATTACTGGATTTTTTTATGCAAATTTCTCATATTCCTGACTAATAAATGCATGCAAATTATGGTATTGGTTAAGCAAGAAAAGGCAAGATTCTAGAAGGGAAAATCATGTTACTCCATAGCTGGCTACCTATCATATACAGGAGGTAACAAATAAAGTTAAACAACTTATTGCCATGAAACACACTGGTCCATTGCAGCTGAAGTAGGAAGTGCTCTGCTAATTGTAAACATGATAATTCACATGAAAGTTAAACTGAATTCTCTTGAGAGTAAAGATATAAATGTTGAATGCTGGTAAAGACTTTCCCAAAGTTTTTCTAAGAATTTGATCAAAGGCTTGTGAAGATCTAGTTAACTTTACTTGTTAAATCTAGGAAAGAATTTTACTAGCTAAACAAAAATTTAAAATTTACTTACCTGACTAAGAGCTTGAGGTTTATAGACAGAAAAGAGTTAGCTGTCTATAAGGACTATGAGAGCATATCATTGTGTAAAAGATTCTATTATGGCATCCCACTACTTACATCACTGTTGGTTATACCAATAGAAAAATAATGGTTATCATTTGATCTATCGGCGGAAAAGATCATTTCCCACTTTTGCAGCAATCTTTCCCATTATAAAGTGCATGCAAGGGTAACTTGGGTAAAACGAACTTGTCACATTCCTTGAACAATGGTCCACTTTTAAACCTACATACAAGTGTTTATCTTAAGATTTGGAAAATTTTATGGGGAGCTTTAAATGTTCTTGTTATTAAGGAAAGGACAAGGAAACACCTAGTATACTTATATACTATACATTTCATTTTCTCTTTACTTTCTGGGCATCCTCATTCATTCCTAATGTTTAAAATATAAAATTTAATGAAATAACTTTGCACACTGGTCAAGCTGCTATGTAACTTACCCTCACCCCTGTAAAGCACTTATTTGAAGATATGACAGACAATATCATCCATTAACAATGATTAATGTACATTCCAATGCACAGTTTTACAGAACACAATAATACAACATTCTATATACATTTAGCAAAAGTGTCATCTGTGTGTGCACTTTTCAGTTATATTTGTGACCATTATCTACAACATCTGTTTTAGTTCTTTCAACTTGTTTCTTCAGAGAATTTTGAAAAGTGAGCTGTCATCAGAAAATGCTAGTTTATTACCTATGTGTACAAAGAACTTGTAATACAAATAAATATATAACTAATATAAGCTCTAATATCAAACTGGCAGTATTTAGAAGTAGCCCAAACAGCATTATAAGTAAAGTGCTATACCATATGTTTTTGATTCCAGCATTCCCACTTTAGCTGCACCCTCAATACAGGAGAAAAAATCTGTTCAGCCTCTCACAAGGACCTATGGTTGTGACATAAACCTCTCACCAAACACCAAGCTGCAATGCCATAAACATCAGGAATAAGGTAGAGTGCACATACACAGGGACTGCTACATTAGGCATTAGGTCCCTGCCTTTGAGTGGAAAAATGGTGAATTTCACCCATCAGCTCTGCTTGACCACAGCTTTCTCTCTCTAACCCAGGGTTGGCCTGGCAGTACACTTCTTGTCATGGAGAAGCTAGTGACTGTCTGATGAATCACTAATTTCACCAATTGGTGCCTGCTAGAGAAAGCTTAGGCTCATCCACAGCTGCATCCCAAGTTTGTCTTTTGGGTGGCCATGACCACAGCTGGAATTTAATTACTCTGTTTAGCAAATACATGGGAGTCCTGTAAAGACCGTTACATTCAGTCTGATCTGCCAGAATGCATTTCACTGAAATGATGCTCAGTTATCCATACCTCTTGCACATGCTGATTCTCACAGGGAGAACATGATCAGACATTCTGGGTGCACCAGATTTCAGTAGTTCTCCTTCCCACATCTGCAGCTACAATGAGAAGGATGGCACTTGGGTCAGGTGGCATTGACCACGGCCAATCTCCCTCAAAACGATAAGAAAATGATAACTGCCCCATGGGTCACTGTTAACCCTCCAAGAAAAACAAGAGAAAAGTGAAGGGGAACAGATAGATAGATCAATAGCATTAAAAGAGGGACTAGATGCATGAAAATATGTAAAGGAACCACTATTGAAAAAAGACAGGTTGTGATCCAAAACCATACACTCAACAGAATGACCCTTCCCATCAGTATCAGCACCACCCCAAAGGGGGTTGTGTCCAAGTCTCCCAAGATGAAAAAATGGAGATGGCAACTGTTCCATAAGAGCATCAAAGTCAGATTGATCATAAGTCTCTATGGGAGACAGATAGAGATAACAAACATTGATGGTACGACTTAAGGAGATACAGAGGGCTACAGACTCCAAGGGTTTATTAAGCGGCACAGACAAGGTGGGTACGTGCTGTTCAACCAGCAGTGACACCCCTCTATGAACTCATCCATCACACAATCTGTCATTCCAGTATAAGGAAAACTGTCAAAAGGTGACATTATAAGCAGGTTTCAGGAATGTTTCCTGTATGAAGACATACATGGGATGATGGGAGTCAATCAAAACCTTAATGTCATTCAAATTAGAATGAAATCCTTGACAGTTCCACTGTATCAAAGTGGCCATTTTTACTTAGGTGGAGAATCCTTCTTTTACGATCACGCCATTCTTCTATAATGGAAGGTGGTCTGTCAACCTCCATGGATCCTGCCCTGGGTCGAGTGGGCAGATCTCTGTCAGTAGACATAGATTCCAGTGACTGAGGGAGTGAACGAATAATAGTTCTGCATCTCAGAGTCGAGGGAGATAGACCCATGCAGTCACTGGAAGCAATGGTGGGGACAGAGACGAGAGTAGACTTTGACATTCCATAGAGGGTAGAAGACTCTTCACATACATACAGAGAATGACTCTGTCAGAGGCATGGAAAGATCTGTCTGCACTCCCACTGTAGCAGTTGAACATAGTGCAGCAGCATATGTCCAAGATGGAGTGGGAGAAATAATGTCTTATCATCGAGGTAAGAAATGTTATAGACAGTACGTAAACATTGTACTTCTTTCTCCTCCATCCACTTACAGCAGGACTGATGGTAAGAGGAGTGGGAACCACCACAATTGATGCAGTGAGGGTCCAATTGACACTCGTAGGCATCATGGTCTTTACCACTACAAAGAGCACACGTCAAAGAATCATGATAAGATGCCTTCGAATGTCCAAAAAGCTGACACTGAAAACATCTGAGAGGGTTAGGAATGTATAGCCGTAAGTTACAGTTAAGATAATCCGCCTTGACAGAGGTAGGTGGATGTGGTGATGTAAACGTCAGAATTAGAACACTGGTCGGCAGCATAATTCCACCCTTGAGAATGGAGATGTGTTGCACAACAGAAACTCTTTGGCTGGAGAAACCAATGAGGATCTCTGACTTGGGGATGTTCTTTAAATCCTTCCAAACAATAACTCCTCATAAGTAGTTCAAAGTCACATGGGGAGTAACCTCAATAGGTATGTCCCTAAGGGCCTTTGATCTCAGGAAGAGTTTGCTATGTGTAGTTGTAGATGTTTCCACTATTTTCTATTTTATTTTTTTTCAGGGATTTCAGAATTTATAATTAAATGATAAAGATTCCCACTGACCCCACCCACCATGGAGTCCTACGAGGGGACACACTACAATGCCATAAAAGGACACCAGCATGAGACACAATGTTCACAACTCAGTAGACCTTAGCCCAACAGGACCAGCCAATTGAACCTGAGGGGACTACCCCAAGGTCACCCATCTACAGGAATACAATGCCAAGGTGGTGTGTTGCAGTGCCTTAGACACCATTCAACCACCAGGATCCTCTACTTTCCTTCATGGGTTGCCACACACATGGGTCGATGTTCAGAACCCAGAGGTGGTAAACTGAAGATACAAAACCTTCATTGGGAGGTCTCCTCACCACGTACAGGAATCCATCTCGAGGAGGTACCTGATGATGACAAAACCTTGTCGAAACGTTGTACATTTGCTGTCATGTTAAACTTATATTAAAGTTTTT
>NW_013666385.1:417792-419907 GCF_000517525.1 Limulus polyphemus | reverse complement strand
CTTCATTACCCATTTAAGCCGTCTCCAGCCATTATTAGTCTCAAAGTGGGTTCCTCGTCATCGAATTTTTCTTTATGGAAGCTTAATACATTTCCTTGCTTTGCATATACACATACATACTACATCTAATACATAAACAGCCACCCAATTCAGAAAAAATTTCACTATATTAAACTGACAGGAAACAAAGGATACAAAATTAACTTTCATGCTTATTGAATTGACCCTCTGTAATATTTAAAGCATAAACATAATCACGTAATGTATTTACAAGATCTGACCAGGGCCGGATTAAGGGTCTACGAGGCCTGGAGTTGAAGACTTCCAGTGGGCCTACTCATACTTGTTGATAGTAAAAGAAAATAAAGTGGCCATTCAGGCTTTAGATCTACCAAGCTATCATCAAATTAATATTATTTCAGGAATTGTCAATGATTTTTAATCACAAAGCTTGTTTGAAGTTGAGCACAAAGCTACACAATGGGTTATCTGTGCTCGGCCCACGATAGGTATCATTGTAAGTCCACAGACATACCGCTGTGCCACTGTGGGGCTATTAACGACAACTAACCTGGTAAGTTTTACAGAAGACAAATTAGAAATCAATTTCAAGTTTTCACCACTGTTAGGCACTGATATAGAATTTTTTGAAGGGTGGGGTTCAGCCTGTAAAAGGGGCACACATTTAAGGACAATAATATATTTCTGATTTTAAAATGTATATTTGTGATTAACAATCTAAAACATGTGCAGGAGTGTTTCAGAGAAAATTAGCTGCTTCAATCAATAGTCAATGTTGAAAATATAGGTTTTTCATAATACACTTATTTAAAATTTCATCTTATTATCCTAATAAATACTTTAATTTTTTAGGGTTGTGCTTAGTGATTTTTAAGTATAAGACGCTGATAAATCTTTGAAATAACATAATTCTTATGTATTAGGGCAATTTGATGTGTGCATAAGAATAATTTTGAAACAATGTTCACTAGTATTTTGATACCAAGACATACGGTAGTGGCCCAGCATGGCCAGGTAGTTTGACTCGCAATCTGAGAGACATGGGTTCGAATCCCCGTCCCACCAAACATGTTCATTCTTTCAGTCATGGGGGCATTATAAAATGATGGTCAATCCCACTATTCATTGGTAAAAAACTAGCTCAAGAGTTGGCAGCGGGTGGTGATGACTAGCTGCCTTCCCTCTAGTTTCTCACTGCTAAATGAGGGATGGCTAGCACATATAGCCCTTGTGTAGCTTTGCATGAAATTCAATCCAAACCACACAGTAGTGTGTCGTGCAGCCTAAACAACCTGCTGTACACACTGTGTGTTATTAATCGAATGATAGTTTAGCAATTTTCCAACAACCTGCTGGACACACTGTGTGTATTAATAAAATGATAGTTTAACAATTTTCCACTTTTTGTAACTCCAAAGTAACACATATTTTCAGTAAATGTGTTCTACTGGACCCATTCTTCACATACCAAATTTCAAGGCAATCCATTAAGAAGTACATGATATATAAAATTTACACTTTTGTTTAAAGTTCTTCCTTTTTGTTTTCTTTGCACCAAAAATTTATTTGATAGAAAAACATACTTTTTTTCAAATTTGGTACATTGATAGATCTTTACAGCCTGTAGCTAGGTGTCAAATTTGGTCTAAATATAACCACTAAGTTTTGATCAAAATGTTTGCTCATATGTATGCAAAAAGTCATGTGAGCTATTGGACTAAAATGTTTACTACAGCTTCCCCTACAAGTAAAAGTGGACCATGTTTAATTTTTTGTCATTTGGATTAAAGACAGCTGATTTAGAGCAGCAAAACTATAGGGTGAAAGAACGTGCAGATACATAAGTAATGGTTAGGCCAAACAAACTAGATTAGTAGTTTCTAGCTCTAGTTTTCAAAAGAATCATACGGGTTGATAGTTATTATTCATTGACAATTTTTAAGCACAAATTAGCTAAATCTTTTGAAGTTCTCCTAATTAAAGGGCATTTAGTTTCACATGATGTTAGTTTAAGCAACTAGCATAAATAATGCTGCTTGATACAGCTGTACTGAGTGCATGCAGGTGATGACAAGAAACTGTTAATCTAGTTTC
>NW_013666385.1:410406-416868 GCF_000517525.1 Limulus polyphemus | reverse complement strand
TTGTAGCCTAGCTACGGAATCGCTTACATAGGGTGTTTATTATGTCAAACATTGAACTATAACTGACCGTAGATCAACTGATGATCCTCACCGAAGGAGCGTTTTGTTTAACACTTTCTTGTTGAAAACTGGTTATTTTTGTTGTATGCGTTTTTTCTTTTTCTTTCTCGTTATATATATATAAATTGCTTTCAATAGTATAGTATGTAGATATAATTCATATTATGTGTCTTGTGCTTTATAAAAATCGATATAACCTCTGTGATAATCATAGTAGATTGAGGTGATTACATGCGTTACTAAGATTTGTAACTTTATGATGTTAGAAAAACACGTAGGTTCAAGAAGTCTTAGCAGAAACTAATAAAAATCCTATAACGTGAGCGTTTTCTAAAGGTGGACCTTTCTTCTTCAGGGACAAACTGGAGTTGTAAGTATTGTCTTTGCAGGCTTGATATAACGCGTGCACAAAGCATACGTAGTATCTTCAGGTGCTTTTGAATACTTTTTTTTTTCATACTGCCTGTATTTCAGATCAATCAACATGGGACGTAAATGTGTGTTATATTGACGTTGTGGCTAGTTGCATCGTTAAGTATATAAATTCCAGAGATATTTACCCCAAGCTTTGTGCTTATGAATGTAATATAAAAATTAATTATTGTGTTCTGAGCTTTGTTCTTCTGGCTGCTAAGGTCTTCTTTAAGGAATGATAGTATTAAATTTGTTGTTCTGAGTTGTAACGTCTTTCTTTAAGGAATGTTAGTGTTAGCTTTTTTTAGTTGTAACGCCATTCTTTAGGGAACATTAGTGTTAGCTTTGTTGTTCTGAGTTGTAACGTCTTTCTTTAAGGAATGTTAATGTTAGCTTTGTTGAGTTGTAACGCCATTCTTTAAGGAACGTTAGTGTTAACTTTGTTGTTCTGAATTGTAACGTCTTTCTTTAAGAAATATTAATGTTAGCTTTGTTGAGTTGTAACGCCATTCTTTGTGTTGTGTGGCAAGAAAAGCACCATTTACTGGTTATACGAAGTAAAGTCTTGCACCCGGATTAGAAGAGAGTAAATAGTTCAGACATAACAGACTAGAACGAGTTGAAATTTACAGGGTATGACTGACAAGATACATAGGATACAATGGAACAAAAAATACCACCAGGTGGCGCAAAACTGCTACAATGCTTCTGCAACATTACTTCTTAGTTGTTAGTAGAGTCTCACTCACTAAAGCGGACTTAAGCTTTTTATTCAGCTACTTGCATGAAATATAACAGCGTTTACGAATTCTGCTTTTACATCGGGTAGAAAGCACATTCATCGCCACCTGGTGGCAGTTTGTATATCATTGTATCCTACATTTAATATAAGTCATGGCGTTACATTTCAACTTAATCAGCATTGTTATGTCTGAGTTTCACCCCTCTGATCCGAGTGATATACCTTATAAACACTGTATTTTACCTAGAGAACAGAGTTTCTACAAAATTCTAGTTAAACTGGTATGACAATTTATAACCACCTAACAGACTCCCTATAAAAACTAAGTTTTTTGCAATATTCTAGTTAGGCTGATCATATTATTTTATCTACATTATTTCCTTTGTTAGTGTTTAGTTATTATCGATGTAATCAGCTTATTTTGATCGTAATTTTTAGAACTTATGAATAAAAGATAATAATTTGTCAACCACATTTATCTTCCTTATTCAATGCCGACGAGGCCTTTCGAACGATACCAGGGCTCACCAGGCCGGCTGAGATATGACAAACCCAGTAGTGTTGTAGGCGTTGTTGAAATCATCGGTTACATGAACAACAACTATTATGATTTGATCAAAAACACCTTAGGTGTAAAAAAAAACAAGGTGCGGTAAAAAAAATGAGCGTGCGATTTAAAGAAATGAAATCAAATCAAAGGTGAAACCAAACTAGTAGCTACACTTATAACATTGTTAAGAATTTTACAGATAATATTCATTCATTAGTTAGCCAGGCCGCGTTTTTTGTTAAACTTAGGACATGATGGTGGGTAAAATCAAAATACGCGGGCCTGGCTAACTAATGAATGAATATTTGCTGTAAAATTCTTATCAATGCTATAAGTGTAGCTACCAGTTTGTCCACCAATTTTGATTTCATTCCTTTAAGTTGCATACCGAATCCTTTTTTGATTGCACCTTTTTTTTATTTCACACTTAAGGTGTTTTTGATTACATGTATCATATACACACGAGTGCATACAACAACTTTAGGAAATGCATATTTTTTGAATGAAAATAGTTTGCATAGATATACCATACTTTATTTATACTAGATGTATATTTCGTTTCACAAAATACCATACAATTAGGCCAACAATGATAATAATTCATGCTCTGCATCATTTTGGTGTGAATTAATATCTGAAGTAAAACAGTTCAATATAGACTTTGAAACAATAAAATCTTTTACAGCATTTTCCGTTAAATGATAGAGTGGTTTTAATATGAACAACTGTTTTAACAGTTTTTGTAAAATCATGTTAAATACAAAGTATTTTACATGTGCTTTATTAACTCATATATACAGGCTCAGTCATTTTTACCGACATTGTACACGCCACAAAAAATATGAAATAACTTTCAATTAACTTTTTTTTTCTAGCAGATTATAACTCAAAATTACAATCACTTACAGTAAAGTGGCCTCAGAAAAATTTTATTCAATTAAGAATGTGAAATATTTCCACACATAAAATAGAATGGCCTAAAACTTCTATAGTTTATCTAGCTTTCTAATTAACACAGTTCCCCCCCCCCAGTAGTACAGTGGCTTGTCCGTGGACTTATACCACAAGAAACCGGGTTTTGATACCCGTAGTGGGCAGAAGACACATAGCCCATTGTGTAGCTTTGTGCTTAACTACAAACGAATGAATAACTAATAATACCTGGTCAAGCAGAGTCCCAACAGCGAGATTGAAGAAAATGATGCTGAGACATCCAAATTATTATTCCACTGTCAAAGACCTTTAGACCCTATAGCTGTCAGTTCTGTGAAACCTCCACCTTTTATTGGTTACAAATAATACAAGAGCAAACGTCAGAGAGAATTTATGAGGTTTAGAAGGCAGGATGTTCAGTGGAAGGCATGGAATTTGACCAGTATATTATTGCTGATAGCTCCATAAAGCAAAAGCTGTATTGGTAGCAAATTCTCACTAGAAATTGAGAGTTTAGCTCAAGAATATATACAATGTAAGTGCAAAATTCCACAGAAAATTACATTGCCTTAGAGGGTAGCAGAAAATGTTGAAATAAATAGTTTAGACTGAAGAAGTGTATGCAATATACAGAGTGAAAATTGGCATTTGTGTATATATACTTTTAAAGGTATGAAATTGAAACTTTTATGTTATTAAAACTTGATCTATAAATTATGTTTAATGTCAATTTTATTGATATACATTGATAATAAAGTAGTTTAATTAAATTTAGAATGTAACTGTAAAAGGTTAACTCTACCAATACGGTATTTTATACAAGATCTTAAAAATGATAAATTTTATAAGGGATCTTAAAAAGAACTAAAAAATCTACCTTAGGTATTGTAGATAGTTCATTTTTTTTTGTAACATTATTCAAGTATAGCACAGGATAGCTGAGACAAGGGTGAAGGTTGGAAGTAACTTGCAGTAGAATTATTAGGGTGGTTATTATTCTACTTTAGGAATTCTTAGAACTTTTAAGGGCAGAGGATGGTAGGTAATGTTTAGTAGAAATATTTTATTTCTTTAATACATCCCTTTAAGGATAAATGCCTTCTCACAACTGGCTGCAGACATTGAAAGGCAGTAAGAGTTTAGAAGTTGTGGGTATAAGCACTCAACTCTACACCCATAATTAATTTTCCATGACTGCTAACTGGTTTCTCATCTACTTTTTGTCTGACAGATGGGGATATCCCCTACACTTTTGAGTGCTATTACCACAGGCAATCTCCTTCATGACCCTTGGATTATGGCTAGATAGTGCGATGATTTTGTGAAACGTTTTGGATTTTTTCTTATAATAAGTTCATTATTGTTTTATAGTGCTGATTTTGATTGCCTATTCACTATCAATGAAACTGATATACTAATTTTGAAGCTATTCTCCTGAAGATATATTCAAGTTTAACACGGGAACGCTGAGACAAGCCCAGCTACTTCAAGTTAGTCTTTCCCTCCCAGTTATACTGAATAAAATTACTTGAAAAATTGCAATTAGCTACTTAAAAGTTAAAGTAACTAAATATCTCTTTATTTTATTTATTTTTTATAAGGCATTTTCTTTAATCAATAGTTTAATTTCTAAAATATTTTTGTATTTATTATAAAAAAGTAAGGTATTTCTTTAATTGCCTGTCTTTACAGCCATTATCTTTTAGTTTATATTTTAATAATAGAACATTATCCACAAAAAAATGATAGTTATTACAGATTATTAAGAATCGTTTTAGTTGAGATATAATAATACCTTTTAACATGATGTGCGGAATAACACTATTAGGTGTGGGTAGACCAAGAATGGGAAAATTAAATTCTCTTCTTTTATCAAAAATAGTCAACCGCACTGTAAGATCTATGAAAGTAATGTCCAAATCTAGATAATTAGCATGGATCTCATTATTATTATTACTTCTTTCTTTGCAAGTTCTGTTGGATATTTTAACTTTGGTGCAAAATTCATAAGTTAGGATTTAAAATCTGTTTCATTAATGATGTTTCTTAAAAGAACTGATACAGTTTGGCCATATTTGAAGAGAAGTTCATTCCCATCGGAATACCCACTGTTTGCTTATATACTTGTTTGTTAAAAACAATATAACTGTTATAAATACAGAAATGGGGTATATTTTTACATTAAATTCTAGTAAAGTTAAATTTGGGTATAGTTATTTTATCATTTATAAAGTTATCAAACAAATCACTGTAAACCCTGATTAAATCTTTTACGTCTATTTGTATATAATGTAGTAAAGTCATATGTAAAATTCTAGTGTAAAAACAGAACTGGCAGTTTTTGAAGAATTTAAATTATTTAAGCATTCCAAAAATGGAATGTTATTTTTAATAATCCAAAAATAATTATTCTGGTTATTTGAAGACTGTGGTTTTATTTTTTTAAACAAGACATCTAGAATATTGTTAAGTACTATGGAAACAGATTCAATGACCGTATGTAAAGAATTAGTAATAAATCTGAACTTCACACAATTTTTATTTAATTTTGGAATTGCACATAAAAAATTGTAAATTTGTACAAGAATAAGCTTTTTGGATATTTCATTTTTTTAATAGCCTTATTTAAATTAGTAATAACATTATTTTTCTTTAAAGTACTTTTAGTATTAATTTCATTAAGTAAAATTTGTGAGTATAATTTCTTTATCAATCAGGGTAATAACAAACTGTTTTTGAATTTATTTTATTATATTTTTAAAGACATTGAAAGAAATATCTAATTCATATCGAGATAAGTTTAAGGTTCTTCATCGATTTTTTATGGAATTGATAAAATATAATTTCCATTCACAAAAGAGACATGGTTGATAATAGGATTGTTTATATATTTCATGAATATAATCATCAACATTTTTTTTAAGTCTTTTAAGATTTAATTTTTTTTGTGTGTTTTAAAATTCTATATTTAGTAACTTTCTTTAATACTATACTGATTGTAATTCTTTATCATTGACAACTTCTAAATTTCTTGCAAATATATGATTATGAAAAATATCTTTAAAAACACTATTATTACAGTTACAAGTTAAGTTGTCAATTTCTATTTGATTAAATTCTTCATTGAATTTTTTATAGTTAAAGAGAAAAGGTCCTATATGTTTATTATATTTAAAACTTACTATACGTTGAAACAATTTTATGGGAAAAATATCTTCTTGAATACTTTTATGGATCAGGGAAGTTAAATGTAATATAAACTTTATGTTTAAAATCAACTACCATACAAGATTTTTCTTTTTTCTTGACTGAAGGGAGTATACAATTCCATTTTAACCTCAATTTAATTAGATCTATAATTAAATCTTCAACATGGATATTTTTAAATTCAAATACTTGTTTTATGATAAATTTCACCTGAATATACCTTCAGGAGAAAGGGAGGAGGTTGGGAGTAAGAACTATTTAAGAACTTTTAAGGTATGGTGTATATTTCTATTTAATATTTTTTGTTATGGTGGAGGTTGGGAGTTTAATTAGTAGAAATATTAGATGGAGTATTCCCAACGCATTTGGGTGCTATTATCACAGACACTATCCATTATAAAAAAAAGTTTACAACCTGGACCAATAATGGTAATGCGATATTTAATTCATTATTGTCTTATAGTGCTGATTTATTCGCCTATTAACAATTGTTGTAATCAACAGTTTGCGAGCTATTTATTTATTTATATATATATATATATATATATATATATAT
>NW_013666385.1:408536-410162 GCF_000517525.1 Limulus polyphemus | reverse complement strand
AAAGCCCAAATTTTTAAACTAATATTTCAATAATACTAATACATTCATTTAATTCATTCACATGCATCTTTATGTGGCCTCACTTTTTTTTTTAATGTTAAACATTACACCATTTCTATATCAACATCCAATAGATTACATTATCAAATTAATGATATTGCAAATGTTTTACATATTGAGCCCCTTTTTTTACTACAAATTTTGTTTGTAACTCTAATGTTTGACTCTAAACATAATTTAATTTACTTACCAGCTTCCTCTAGACTTCATAAAAATGTTGTTTTGAATTTGTTGCTAATTCCATTTTCTGTATGGCTATTACATCTCAGTTAAATGTTTTAAACAACTTCAACAATTTCCTTTAGTCAATACAGAAAAAGGTACTTTCAAAACATTTTATATGTTTGAGTGAAAGTGAATACATATCATGATGAAGACAACAGAACTTTGTATCCAAAGACGTTTTTTAGAACATTGTTTGATTATCATAAAAAACAACAGTTCAACTAGTAAAAATATATTTGTAAAAGCTAGAATAAATGTTTTTAGTGTTTCTTATAATCTAACTATTTAATTCCTTAAAAAAAGAGTACAATTACATTTACTTATGCAAATTTTAAAACTAAATACCTCATGTTAATAAAATCCCATAAAATATAGAGAAAACAAACACAAGGATTTTTTTGGTGTTTATTTTGATAAAAAATTGAAAAACATTTTAACATTATTCTGTTAGTTACTGTTCTCTCTCTCTCTCTCATCTATTCATTTGTGTGATAATAATCTTTATAATAATACTTCAAACTAGCCTGTGACTGTATCATTCCACTGATCTTACAATCTGCTGATAAAAGGAAACCTCAGATGTTACACAACCAATTTGCAATTTCTGGAATCATTTTTGTCATAATGAATATAAAAAATCCAGGACCTCACATTCAAATTGTAAAACATATCATGAATAGAATCAATATGAGCCTAAATTCAGCTGTTTCTGCCCATTACATACTGGAAATTAAAACTTGCATATAGTAGTCTATTTCAATATGCATTTCTTTCTGCCAGTTTTCTTCCTTAAATATCAACGCTCAATTTAATTTATTAATGTAAGCACACACGGTCAGTTATAGTTTGTCATTCACAATTATTCCTGCATTATTATTCCTTCAATATTTCATAGTCATGCTTGTTAACATGGTACTCTGGATGTCCTTCCTGGTTTTGAATTTTAGTAACCTTAAAATATCCCAGCTAATCTCAGTCATTTACTCTCCTTCACTGTCTTCGGTTTCTGTTTCACCCTTGTCACTCTCTTCCAGGTCAAATATGTGAACTAAATCCCAGAACCTTTCCTTCACCTATAAAAAGTAGATGTAACTCATCAACATGGCTACTGCTGCATCAATTGTTTTTTCTTTGTGGATATACATTTGATGTTCAGTCAAACAGCTGTTCAAAAATAGTTTGTAATTAAGTTTTTATCTTAATTGTGTTTTCTTACAATACAGATGTTTGAAGGTATGTGAAAGTAAATGCTATTAAACAGGGGCGGATTGGGTTGGCTAAGCGGCCCGGGACTGGGATCACAGAGTGGCCCTGGACAGGTTTTCTGTTAAACTTTTTATT
>NW_013666385.1:406174-408303 GCF_000517525.1 Limulus polyphemus | reverse complement strand
TAAAACGAAAAATAAATCATAAAGGTTGAAATCGCACATTTAAATATAAGAAAGCGAGAAAGTACATTCCTGAGATTTTGTGTGTACTTTTTGTAAAATAAAAACATATAGCTTTTACCTCTCATGAGTTATATAACTGAACTATGTAATTAACGAAATCACGTTTCCTTGACTTGTCAATTTTTTTATTTTTAGCATTGAGCAATACTTTTATGTAGATCGGCCCAAAATTGAGTTGGACTATCGGCCCACCGGGACAAGTCCCGGTATCCCGATAGGCCAATCCGCCCCATTGAGCAATACTTTTATGTGGATCGGCCCAAAATTGAGTTGGACTATCGGCCCACCGGGACAAGTCCCGGTATCCCGATAGGCCAATCCGCCCCTGCTATTAAAAGAGAATTTACATTTAATGCAATTGCCATTTTGCTTGCAGCAAATGCGTCTCTGCCCGGAGTCTGCCAATTATAACTTTACAATGGCCCACAGCCAACAGTTGATATATAGACATATATAATACAGGAGGAAGAATTGGAAAGGAAAATAAAACATTAAGAATAAACTACACGTCAATAGATAGATATGAAATTATGACCCAAAAAAAGATATTTTATAACTATACTGTGAACTTCATGAAGATAAGTACATATTTTCATTTCTTGATTTTAAACATTTCATTGCACTGTCCATTAATGATAATAGCTAGTGATATGGTAGGGAAAATGGAAAATGAAATATAAGATTTACCTTTAAAAACCTTTTGATATTTATTTATGAGGTTATAGAGATTATGCAAATGAAATGTGGAAACTGTAACATAATAAATAGTATTTTTATACTCAACATAAAAACCACCTTGCAGGTGAACTATTCAAAATCTGAATGCATTAAATAATGAGTTTTTATTAGAAATGGTAGAAAAAAATCAAAAGTTTTATTTTGTAAAACTACATACTTTTAGGAAAGTTTGTGTCAAATTTCAAACAATTTCATTCTCTAGTTTCATTTTTAGAACAAAATATGACAAGAGTGACTTTACCTACTAAGAATCTTAGTAGCCGGCAGTCATAAGGTTAAATAATAATGATAAAGAGGAACAAATGGGCAATCTCTATTATAAACCACTACCATGATTCCTGATATAGATAGATAATTATATTTTTTATTTGAAATCAGTATGCCTATAAATACACCCTAAAATTCTGTTAGCTCAACTAATAGCAACAGAACATTGTTTCAATGGCTTTGATGACTTATCCACCATTATCACAAAATCCCTTTATGCTATTGTCTGGGTTCCCATCTATATTAAATGTGATCCAAATTATGATAACCTTACTACATTACTTTGCATTTAATATACAATTAAAGATTATCTGCTAATTATGTGAGATCAATATCATTAATGCAAATAAGAAAACAGCAAAGGCCCAAGCATAAACTCTTGAGCCACTCCACTGGTAACAAAGTTTGACTAGACTTTGTTAATAGCAATATTTTGCTTAATCCTCTCTACACGGGTCACAGGTCAAAGGCCATGTCATCGCATTTGATATCAAATTGTAGATTATAATTCAAATTCTAGTATTAAACATTATTTAATTTCTTCACTTAAAGTAACTTTAAAATAAACACCTAAATATCAATTTTTGTGTGTCACATGGTATTTTGAATGCAACATTGGTACAAATTAGATGTTTGTAATGTCCAACTATAAAGCCTATAGTTTCTTACGGATTAGGAACTCAAATTACCAATACTGACAAGCTAGAATATAAAATAAAAACCTTCTATCTTTTCTATTTGTTGAGATATCACTCATGTACTGAATCAAACATAGTGGTCCCACCCACTATGTCCATTTTTGGAAAAATTTCCTCATATACAATTACTTCTGTCTATGACATGTGAATATCCAATTCAAAGCTCAGAATGTTCCCTTAGTGGTTTTCTTAGCCATTTTCAAGTATTATGACGTCAACTCATTCTTTTGATGCAAGACTTCAAGTTGATAAGTTGAGTCTTTAGTCTGCTTGAATTTTCATATTTTCTTAGACCCAAATATAGCTTAGTTACTAAGCTTGATAAATTATAGTGGAATTCTATGGTATCAAAATAGAAATCTATGA
>NW_013666385.1:393994-405782 GCF_000517525.1 Limulus polyphemus | reverse complement strand
GCTATGATATTTAAGCTATTTAGACTAAACATTTATGTTTCTGAGATATAATTTATAGTCATTCTAGAACTAAAAAAGCATTATTTATATTTATTTCCTAAGTTCTTATAGTGGTTACAAGGTCGGTCAAATCTACCTGTACAGAGATTTGATATTTAAAATAACAGATAAAATATGAAGGTTTTTTCTTTAAAAACATTTAATAATTATCAGTAGGTTATAAAGACTGTGCATGTGAAATTTGAAACTTTTCTGACTCATAAAAGTATTTTTAATCTTAAAATGAAAATTACTTTGCATGTCGGATAGGCAACATGTAAAAAGAAAATGCACAAGAAAAACACTGCTTAACAAAGCTTAAGATTTAATAAAAAAATTGTATATCTTGCATACAAAAGCCTTGTAATTTTTATTGATAATCTACCAAATTTCGTGAACATGCACTTACTAATTTAAAAGTTATAGCATGAAAACTATAACAAACACAAAATGGTTACAAGGTCAGGCTCAGGGACTGAGCCCATGCTGAAAGAGTAAATCTAGTTCAAAGGTAAACTGAACAAATTTATGTGTCAGTGTGGTTCAAAAATACATGTAATAAATATTAAGTAAATTTTTCTGTAGCTCAGTTGTTGCACATAAATCAGATCTATTGTGTGTTAATGTATTATTATTATTGTGCATGTATAGTTTAACCCACTGACTGCTGATTTGCCATATACGGTGTATGGCTTGCAAAAATTCCAGTTGCATTTAGAGCAGATGCAGTCACTGGGTTAAAAGTGTACAGACCATGATTTTTATAGGATATAATGCAGATTTACTCATCAGATATAAAATGACAGTGTGTTTAAAAGTACACAGGGCATATATTATGCAATTGTTTTTACAGTTCAGATGAACAAAGAATAGATATTAGAATAATATATGTCCCTGTGGCTCAGATGCATAGAGATATTTTAAATTCCTGCATAGTTGATAGATACAGAGAAGTTTTTACACGAATGACCTATTTCAGACATACCTAAACACTTACAGAATTGCAGCTGTAGTTTCTGCATGTGAGTATGTATAGATAATTATGACACAGAAGTAATAAACATCATATATGTAATTTATTAATATGGCATCTACTCCAAATGTTCTATGAATAGTTCAAATATATAAGACATATATCAAGTTTCTTAGGTAACATACAAGTAAAGGAATGTTAATATCATTTCTCTCACCTATTTGAATGCTGAAGCTAGCAATAATATCTAGTAGTTATACAATGTAGCACAAGACATCATTAAAGAACTTAACGTAATTCGTATAAATGTAACACATATTTCAAAATATAATTTTAAAGCAGTTTAATTTCAAAACTCTCTTTGAATATGCTTTAGGTATGTATACACACTAAATGCAATAACTATATATATCAAATTTTCATACCTGCAAAATAGTTTTATCTGTTAAAATTTTCATAACCTGTTGGAATGCTTCTTTACTAGTTCCCAGCTTCTGACAAGTTTCCAAGAGAACTTTGTCTTCCTCCCTATTGGTGAAATATAAAAGTTAAAAATGGATCATGTGTTACAGCATACATTTTAACCCACATCTTTGGCACAATGTTACATTATACACTAATGGCATGAACCTAAAACCTAACGATCATTAACTAATACCAAATATCTTGAACTGTTAAAACAATGTATCATCTTTACTCCATAATGCCTCAAATATGAACTTTTTTTTGTCCTTGTGCCAAGTTTTAAGTGATGCTTCACCATTCACTTTACTGTATTTCCTCTGTGCCACATATATTCAAGTCAGAAGATGGTTTGTAGAGACTTGCATTCTCATAAAAATTTATAAACTCAACTAGTATAATATAGTTTAGGCAAATAACAAACAACATACTAAAATAAGTCAAATTCAGTTAAATTTCTATCTTTTTATTGTAATATTAAGAGAGAAGCCAATTGTTCTAACCCTCATAACACATTGAGTTTTAACTGATTCCTAGTTTTTTTTTGGTTCAGTCTAATATTATATGTATGGAATCTAACTTGTTAAAGAAAACGATGAGAATCTTCAAGATTGCATTTAAATATCACTTTCATCACAAACCAAAATATACTGCTTTAGATCTTATTTCAAGAATATTTCCTTTTTTTATGCTATTCTCTCTAACTTTACATTCTTGAGCTCATTATTATTATGTGATGTTCATTTGGCATGTAACCATTTAACTGGATTATATTGAAAGGGCATTATATTATCATTATTACTTACTTCTTGAGTGACAATATAACTTATAAATCTTACTTATTTGACTTAGTATCCGATATACCAAAATATAAAACAACTTAAAATTCTTTATTTTTTAGTTTAATCAAACATTTGTGTTCTATTAGTCCTGAATTATCTTCAATAGCAATAAAAAACTATAATTTTAATGTAGATTTGAAAAGAGGAACATCATGATAGAAACTGACCAAACATACAACTTTTCATACATTTAATCAAATCATGCAGTACTTTGTGCTACCTACAAATGTTAAAAAAACTGTTAATCTTTATAACATTTCATACAATTATTTTTTTCTTCTGCATTAATATACTGTGCTATATACAAAATATTCTTGAAATATCTTAATGCAGTTCACCAATGATATAATTTATAGATTCCAAAATGTCCAACAAGTGGAAATGTTTGTAATGAACTAGTGGTACTGTTCCCATTTTCTGATTTTGTTCCCTTTGATTTCTACCCAATAAACCCATTTCTAATACTAATGTATTTTTATGACTAACCAGTCTTTTATATGATTATCATAAACCCATTCGATTATAAACTACACTGAGAAATAAGTTTTGGCTTAGTTGACATCTGAGTTAGAACTTTGTGGGTTTGAAGATGAGGCAAATTTTGTGTAGTGTCATTGCTTCACACCACTTACACATACAATATGAAAGAACATTACTTCTGTTACCTAGTTTTATTTTATACTTTATTTGATTATTTTCTAAAGTCAGGATACATATTCTCCTTTAAATAACAATATAATTTTATTCTTCATCCTTTGCAAATTTTGAGCATTGAGATTATATTTATTCTACTTAGCATTCTTAACAATAAAAACATTAACATGTTAGTTATTAATACATTAAGCTACAGAGTTTATTTGTTTCATATTATTTTATGATAATAAATTAACTGTGTGCATTTTGAAAACTTAGGTGAAATAGTTTAGTAGATATTTTTGGGAATACATTAAAACCACCAAATGCATTAACAAACTTTTTCACTGACTATCACAAGGGGCTTAAAGAAATGGCCAAATAATTGTCATAAAATTAGAAGACACAGACAAAGCAATTGGGGGGAGGACGATAAACAACCCATACTTGTATGAGGACTTATGGTGATTGATTCACTCTAATCCAAAACCTCTATGCTGGGAACTGACTTCCACACAAAGGTAGGATGAGGTCTCCAGTGGTTGTATAAATGGTGTCAGGAGGCCACGTCATCCAGTAAAGAGACGACTCAGCTCCAGTGTTATTCTGTAAACATGATCAGGAAGCCACGTCATCCAGTAAGAAGACGACTCAGCTCCAGTGTTATTCTGTAAACATGATCAGGAAGCCACGTCATCCAGTAAGGAGACATCTCAACTCCAGGGTTGTTCTGTAAACATGATCAGGATGCCACGTCAACCAGCAAGATGATGCCCCAAATCCTGTGGAGGCCACATTACATCTACACCAGCAAAACACCACCGCCCTACTCTCAACTAAATGGTTGCAACCTCTTCCTTGTGGAATGCATTCAGGAGGGTGCCTCTGTGGTCAACAGCCCCAGTGGCTTGGAACTGGAAATGGTAAAGACTCACATACTCCACTCGAGGAAAGTATGATGACAATGTGGTGGAGAGCCTGGAGGAACATCATCACCAGAGAAAGTACAATGGATGACCAAGAAACCTTATTTTGAAAAGCAGACCATACTGAGTTATTCACTTGAGGCATGGGAGGGATGGCAGCAATCTCCTTCTGCTTTACCCATGTAGTCCATGGGTGGTATGTACCGGAACAGGCTTATTTATGAAGCAAATTATAGCGAGGTAACTAACTGTGAAGTGATCTTGTGGAACATCCCATCTCGAGTGTGCAAAGCCATGGACAAGGGAGCATGAATCAACATGGCTGACAGTGCAAATTTAGAGTTAAAGTACACCTAGTCAGGCGCCACTTGCCACAGAGCAGGATCCATGTGATAAAAAAAGGAAAGAAACATTCCTGAAAAAAAGAAAAGAAAATGAAGAAACCTTACCAGTTAAAGTTGCACCAAAATCTGGAGAATGGCTACAGGTGGTAGAAGAAACCCCAATGCAGAGTAAAGCTCAACACAATGAAGATACTGGGAGTGGTCCACATGCTGGATTGTAAAATCTTCTCCATCAGATGATGAAGATGAGAAGTGAGGGAAAAGGTGAGATGTCTGATCTGATAGGAGGAAACATGAAACAATGTACAGAAGGAAGAAGGCAGGGAAAAGTAGGCCAAACAAACCAAAAGGCAGACCCAAATCATGAAGGTAGAAGATGAAAGATCACAAAGTGAGGAGGATTGCAAGGGGATAAAAAGTCAGTTGCGTGTACCCAAAAATGTAGCAGTACATGATGTATAACAACGAAGGGCACTGACCAGACACAGAAGTATATCTAGATTCAGTCTAGAGCAAAGATGGGATATAGAAAGAAAAGAAATAGGAGAAAAGGATGAATAACCCTTCTAAGGTCTTAGAGAAAAAGAAACGATTATGATAAAGGGTATGTGACACATCACTGGCAAACAAAAGAGAAGAATGGAATATGTTTTAAAGGGCTGATGAAACAAGGAGCATCAGGAAAGTGGTTCAAACAGAGGTGAAGTGAGTGCATGGAGGATCACATTAATGTCCCAATCCAGAAGGGCAGGATGCCTTGAAATCTAGAAGGAATGCATGAACACAGGAAGAACAGGAGAAATTATAACCCTACAGTATCAGGAAAAATGGAAGATATGGGTTGGGCCACCCACTATTTGAAAAATGAGGAGACTGAAGACCCATATTGAGAAATTCCATTACACGTGCCATAGAAGGATTGTCAGCAGGAAATCCCCTGTTAGCAGACCAACAGCAGGAGACATTCCACTCATGCTGGTATACTTCCATGAAAGATGGTCATAAGGAATTAACTAACAAGGAGGCAACTCGACATGTGAAACCAGATCATCTTGTCAATGACTGAACAAAAGCCAGGCGTAAAGATACAGGATGGGGAGATTGAGATGTAGAATGTGAGATTGACATTGCAAAGGAGGGAGGGAGAAAGTGGAAGAGGAACAGGTGGTGATAGGAGCAGATGTTGTAACCTTGTACACCAAGGTTGCAATCAGGAGGACTCGAAAAGGAGTGGAGTGGACAAAAGAAATCACCCAAAGATGCAATCAGATTTAAGAGTATCCATATCTGTGTGACCAATCCTGGCTGAAGGCATCAAGCGCCAAAGCCTGTGGATGTGGTACAGGTAACCAAAAGAAGGACGACTTGGTAATGGGGGTCCATGGCAAAAGCATCCAATTAGGGAGAACCCCATCAATGGCAAATGTCCTGAAAATGAGAGGATCTAATGCCCACTCCATTGGATAGATCCAATCTGGGCACAAAAGATGATCTGTGACTAGACTGAAAGCACCTGGCACATGACATGCAATAAGATGAATGAAATATGCATGGGTTCAGTATAATAGATCCAAGATCCAAAAACATAGATGTGAGGGAGAAAGTGGCATACCCACTGACATATGGGCTTTGTCCAGCCACCACTGTAGATCGTCTTGCAGGGAAGGAGGAGAAGAAATGGTGAGGGAAAGAGAATCCCGAACAAGGTTTCATCATTCATAAAGCACCCACTGCAGGGATCTCATGTGGGCACAACTAAAAGGGACCAGTGCAGTCATGGAAGACCACATCCCCAAAAATGATAGAACCTTGCGAACAGTAAGTGACTGAGCTGAGAGGGCATGGTGAATTAAAAGTTCCATGCAACAAAGATGTAAAGGAGAAGACAGAGTCTAACTAATATTGGTGTTAAAAAAGACCCTAAATGGACAAGATATTGAGTGAGTCAAAATAATGACTTCTCCAATTTGATCAACCAGCCCCCCCCCCAAGCTGCCACAGAAAGGAGTTGGTGAGTATGAGTGGCAGGTTCCTGTTCAAAATGAGCCAGTCAGTCATGTAATAATGAATTCACATTCCCAGAACATGAAGATGATGAGCAAAAGCCCAGACTATGTGACAAAACACATAAGGAACTGAGGCAAATCTGAAGAGGAGGGCCCAAAATTGGTAAACCACCCAAGATGGACAAACCAAAGATAAGGTCAAGATGGATGTGCTATCAGGATGTGGTGGTAAGCATTGGAAACATCCATTTTCATCATTCACAACCCTGGGAAAAATGCCCATCTCAGGGTGAGAAAAGACTCCATGGTGAACTTGGGTATTGTGATGAATCAGATAAGGTGAGATAAATCGATAATCAACCGTCATTATCCAGTTTTCTTGGAGACAACAAAAAGACGAGAATAAAAAAACCAGGATGATGGTGGACTGGTTCTATTGCCCACTGCAAAAGGAAATCTCAAACTGCCTCTGACAGATGCTGGCAGGCCACAGGATTGGGAGGAGGATGAAAAGAAATAGGGCAAGGAGAAACAGGAGGTGGGGAAAGAAACTGAATAATGAATCCTTTTGACAGAACTCGTATCACCCATTGATCACAAATGAAGGGATGCCAGAGAGAAAGAAACTCCAACAGTCAATCCTACCACCACACCCGAACCCACAGGGTAGTAACTGGTGGCTAAAGATGTTCCGGTGTTGAGGAAATCGATAAAAAGAAACACCCTGAGTAGAAGGAATGGGTAAGGGTCGGGAGGATGAAGGATGGGAAACAGGAATAGGTGCCATATGAGGCTCCGACCGAGACAAATTGGCTAGAAAGATCATAAGGGTGAATTGCTAGCAGGTTGATGTCACCCGAGGCTTGATGGTTTGTGGGACAGTATCAAAGACATAATGCTTCAGAAAAGGTGCAAAATGTAAGTCTCCCTGAGATATGCTGAGGGTAAATTGATCTGAGCCAATATTGCATTCCTACGTATAAGGTCCCAACAACAAAGAAACCACACATGTAATGCCAGAGCTGAGGATGAAAGGCAGGCAAATGTGGAGGACAGAAGGTGAAGGGTATTTGCAGAAAACCCCTTAGGATTTCTGTGGAGAGCCTCCGATAGGAGATGTATGGACGAAAAATACTGTAGAAGGTTAGTTAGGGTAAGACAAAGGCAAGAATATTGAGCATGGGTAAGACTAACATTAGATTCAGGAGCCACACCCCAAATAGGTAACAATGAACCCAACATCTGCTGAACCAAAAATGGATATTCCAAACATTGGTAAGAGAAGGTGTACTGATCAGAAGTCCTCAGGGGGTGTGGCATGCTGATCCCCTCAAACTGATCTGCATGTACCCAAATATCTGGAGAGGGAGGAAATACCAAAAATGGTTGAGAAGATGTCTCATGTAACAAGGAAGGACAAGGTGAATAAGAAATAGGGGAAAGGGTTAAAACATCACAACCTTGAGATACAAAATCTGTGAAGACCAAATTAGGCCTATGTGAATCCTCAGGTTGCAATTGGGAAGGAATGGCACACTCTGGAGGTGGAAAAAGATGATCAAAATCCTCGTCATTTTGAACAATTTCAGCTCACTCACGAGGAGCTTGGGCAATGTCACGGGAAAAGGTTGACCCATGTATCATTCAATCTTGAGCAGAGTGACCCCTGAGGCCTGAGAAAAAAACACTGATCATTGGTGTGACACCCGAAGTGGATAATGTGAAATTCGGAATTCAGAACTCAAGAAAATGTTCACAAATTGTTGAGTGTTAAAATATATCTACAAGAATGAACTGGTATAAAATAAAAAACTCAAAAAGGAACCACTTCATTCAAAAAAAAAATTGTTTGTCACTCTAGAAGCACTAAGCACACAAAAGAAGACATCTGAACTCAAATGCTGCCAAACAAGAAATGAAGGTTCGGTAGAGAGAGTCACCTGCATCATGTGAACGTGTCATGCTACTGCTGGTTAAGAGATGAAGCATGATGATTTGCACGAGAGACATGTTGGAATACAGTAATTCCAACGAAAGGGAGAGTGCAAGGCTGTGGCATGAGTAAAAAAGATCGTATATAGAGGGGCAGCATAGAACGAGAATAGCTAATCTTGTGAGAGAGGGTTAAGTACCATATCGGAATTTGTACCTTACCTCCTAGCAATTCACTATGAAAAACTATGCAATGCATTTGTTGATATGGGGTGAATATTATGGGTAATGTATCAATTTCTGCTAAGAAATTAGTTAATTTACATACAAACAGACACAACTTTAACATCAAACACATATACATACCACAATACAGTATATGTAAAGGGACAAAAGACATATGATACATGAAAATGAATGTGTAACATACATGTGATTATAGTGTAAGGACAATAAATATGTCATCATAAATGCTGGAAACTCACCAAAAGTGACATCAAATATTCATATCTACTGTGTCTATTTAAAAACCACTCCAAGAGATATTTGTGGATAATGTGTATTTATGATGTTCTTGATCTTCATCCTCACTAGCTCCAAAATAAACTTAATTGATATTCTAGTTTATATAGCTTACTATATTGTAAGTAAATTTCATTATTTCCAACAGCAACTGGAGGAAATTACCAATGTATTTCATATAATCTTGATTAATAAGGTAGTGAAAAACTCTTGAGTGAAGTTAACACCCCTCATAAAGTAAGTAATGATGTACATAAATGTGTAGTATACATCAGTCTATTATATATGGGGGAAGAACAGCTATGAAGCAAAGAAAAAGATTAAGAACATCATAGATACATTATCCACAAATATCTCTTCAAGTTGTTTTTATATCTACACTCAGATTAGAGAACTGTTTAAATTCAAGGGCATTGTTAGTAGATTTCAACATTCTTATGCTGTTTATCATTTCATGTTTTCCCACTGTGAGCAAGAGTACATTGGTTCAACTATATACCACCTGGAACAATATATAAAAAAACATTTACAGTCTACCTTGGACAATAACTCAAGTATCTATCTACATACACGTGAACAGAGATTGCAAAGGAAAAGCACTGGAGGATAATTTCAAAATTGTGTGCAGTGCAGATCATGAAGAAAGTCTCAGGATTAAAAAAAAACTGTGCATCAAAAGATTAAAACTATTATTGAATAACAACATTGCAGCATGTGAAATACGGATAAAAATGTGAGATTTGTTTTTTTTTTTTAAGTGGATTTTTTTTAGCATATCTTGTTGAAACCTTGGACTAACTGAATTCATTATTTACAAACTAAGACCCTAATTAATTTACCTTCTGGTCAAAGAAAGCTACCTACATAGGTCAGAACAAAAAATCAATTCAGAATTAAATATAGTTTGCTTTCCAATCTAAAAGAATTAGAATGAATTGTTTGATCATTTGAGTACCCTTGCTGTTAGTGATATTTTTGACTATAATTCAACAACATCTCACAAGGTTCAGCCAGTTTAGATGAGTTAGGTTAGTCCTAAATCCATATACTAAGCTAACATTGCTAAATAATCTTTATGATAAAAATAAAAAAAGAATACCAATACTGTTCATGAAAATAACATTAATGAAAAACAGAATATAACCTATTTACAGAATGCTAATATTAGTGATTTGTTTTACACATTATTGTAAATTTTGTGTTCCTTGATGAACTTGACATCATTATATGCAAAACAATATCTCCGCTAAAAATGTCTTTGACAAATGAAAGTCCATTAAACAATGTCAACAGTGGAACTTTAGAGTAGCTTACCATCCAAAAAAAATTACAACGACACATTACTGTTTAACAGTAGTGTTAGGTAGTAGCAAGACAGTAATACAGCAAAAACTAATGTTTATGAAAATAAATAACAAATTAAATTAATAACAGAATCGAACAAAAATAATAAAACAACTGATACTCTAAGATACAACAAGGTTAAATGTAATAAAAAGAAAAATGATATACTAAACATACTATGAATGGTCCAACACAACTATTCTGACTTTTAAGTAAATATACTCTGTCATTTTACAACAAAAAAAAAGAAAAAAAAAGGACTGGGCAACTGTAAGTAGTGGAGAAAGACCCTAATTAATAACAAAATGTATATGTGAAAGAGTTCAGAAATTTTGTTTGTTTTTAGAAGAGAGAATTAGAGTAAATCATTCGGACTCCCAATCTGATGTGGGGATTCAGTTTCTAAACATTAAGTGTCTCAAAAGCCTTAAAAAGTTGTGGGCAACCTTATTATATTGAATAAGTTATGAGAAGTACACAACGAGACAAACTTGTTTGCATTATCTGTATTCAGAAATGGAAAGTTTATTAATTAATAAACTGTCTGTTTTATTCATAACTTTGAACTTTATTAAATGTTTGATTAATAATGATGATATCCAAATTCAGGTTGCATACTTTTTTATGGTGAAAGAGATTTTTTGATGGACAGTTGTGCATATGTTAAACAGAGGTTGAGTAGATTATATCAAAATGATTTTAAAGCCTCACCAAACCATTACAGTCAGCATCTGGTCATGCTCTATCTGATTATTGTGCATCTTGTTAACAGCCCTACAGCACAGTTTCAGTTGCAAAAGGCTCCGTAGTAGGGCTGTCATGTCCAAAGCACACATTTTCTCCCTGATACTTTCAATAAAACATCTAGTGTACAAATTTGATAGTTTTTCCAGCAGCTGTTTCAACAGTCCAATCACATAAAAATCTATAGGCACTGCATCCAGCAACATTATTGGTATGTTTACATATTGGTCAAACTAACACGTTATGTGTGTTAACATGTTTTAATTGTTACAAAATATCTCATGCAATTTAAAGAAGGTAAAAAAAGTGAATTCTTTTCTCAAATACTTCAATATCACTTTTGCTTCAAACCTTGACTGCAAGGGTGTACTGATTCTTGAAAAA
The DNA here is from genome assembly GCF_000517525.1 of Limulus polyphemus. NCBI lineage: Eukaryota > Metazoa > Arthropoda > Merostomata > Xiphosura > Limulidae > Limulus > Limulus polyphemus. The sequence continues at coordinate 394,631 of NW_013666385.1, read as the reverse complement.
CATCAACTATCTGACCATTTAATTTTTCATTACTGGAGATACTGAATGATTACAAACTGGAGTAAACTTTCAAAAGATGGAAAACTCTAGTCTGAGTATTGAGTGGTGAACTTGTAATACCTCATCTCATTAACTGCACTCACAAAAATAATACTTATCAATTGGCTCTGTTGGTCAAGCTTAAGAAGTATCAAACTAGTGCTTATTTTCTTATCTTTCCATGACCGAAACTGTGAAAAACCTGAGTTCCAAGGTTTTTACTAGAAGCACATCCGTCTTTCTCAACACTGGGAATTTCTTGCTTAGCTTGGGAATTGTCTGCTTTCTTAAACTTTGCTTTTGCAACCACCTTCTTGGCATGTTCATTTCTAGCAACTTGAGTTATATGAAAAAAAAAAAACAACTTTGGACTTTTTCTTCCCAAGCCATGTTGTTGTTTTAGGGGTTATACCCTGGATAACCATCTATTGAAGTGTAACTGCTTTTTTTTCTTCATTGTAAAATTAACCCGATGACTACCGGCTACTAACTTTCTTAGTAGGCAATGCAAGTGTGAGGGCAAAATCATTTGTGAATTGAAAAAATGATAGAGAACTTCTCTTTTAATGGATTTCTGATTTTATTTTTATAAATAGTA
>NW_013666385.1:380362-392994 GCF_000517525.1 Limulus polyphemus | reverse complement strand
TATATTACTTGAAACCATAAGAAATATACGTGATTATTAAAAAAATTAAAATAGATAAAATTTGCATTTTATGGAGGATACAATTTTTTTGGGATTTCAAAATAATGTACTAAAACATTAAAAGTAATAACTTTAAATCTGTAGCAAATATAAATATTGTAATCATTTCTTATAAGTACCATTTTCTAATGTAATTTTCCAAGATATTAAAGATCATAATGCAAAAAAAACTAAATTTATTAAAAGTAATAGGCTTTATGTTTCTTAAACTACCTATATTTGTCAAAGTACTTATGAACTTTCGAAGATATTCGTCCACTAGTTTTATTGTTGGAATGAAATATAGCAAGACTTGCATTGCCTACTAAGAAAGTTAGTAGCCGGTAGTCATCGGGTTAATGTAAGTTTGGTAAACAGTTTCAATTTACCTGTAAAGTGAACCCTTCATTTCTACATGTAATGGTTCCTTGTAGCAAAATTTTTCTACAGATGTTAAAGAATGCCCCCTTATAATGCTGAATGTGATCCCAATGACAGGCTCATAAACACAACTTAACACCACTTTACATACTTCATGAGCAAATCAAACTTCCAAGTGTTCAAGAAAGTAATCATCCATCCATCTAATGTCATATCTAAATTGCTGTATTCAGTAGGTGTTGCAAGGTTGTGTTGGTTGCACAATATGATTGTAAATCAAAGTCTTCACATTCATCTTCTGAGATAACATTTGGTAAGAATACTGGGAGCTTGTTGAAGCAAGTAAAGGTCTCTATGCTGTTGGATGACAAGGGCAAGAGCAAAACATTTTGTAAAAATTAATTGTTTAAAGGCATCTTTGTTTGCAGCAATTGGGCACATAAGAGGTAGGTTCTATTCACAGTGGGTACCATATCAGCTAAAATCTTGTTGTTAAGAGTGGTTTTCCAACAGACTTTGTGTTACTTTTCCAAAGAACAAGTTCTTCTGTAATAGATGGTTTTCTTCATCAGTGTGTTTTCTTATAGCAAAGCCACATTTGGTTATCTGCTATGTCCACCGAGGGGAATCAAACCCCGGATTTTAGCAAAGACTTACAACTGTCCCAATGGGGGACTTTTTTCATCAAATAGATCATGTTTTGAGTTTCTTGTTTGAGCAGCCACCAAGCTTTCTAGTTTTACAACACAAATCAGAAAATCAAACAATCTATCTACTATTGGCACCTTGGCTTGAAAACAAATACATATTTCTTTAGCAAATGTAGCACTGATGAATAAATCTCCAAGAGGAAAAAACAAAGACAATTGTACATTTCACAAATACTTCATTTATAAACAACCATGGTTTTACCTTTACTGGTGAATTCATGGTTGTTAATAAATGAAGTATTTGTGAAACATACAATTGTCTTTGTTTTTATTCCTCAATTCTATAATTATGGAGTTTCTCCAACTAATGACAGTTTCAAATATCAGTTATATAAATCCCCATGATAAAGGCAGTATTCTTTATCTGATGAAATAACTTCTTGATAAGTTGCTCTTTTCAGTCTTCAATTCAAGTCAATTTTTTCTTTGTTGTCTCAGACTTTAGTTTCCTACTGACTCTCTTGATATTGATATCATCAATGAATTCTTTATAAAACTGTTTACCAGAATCTGACATAAATCTTTCATTACAAATCAGATAAGTGTCAAGCAAGCTCATGGTATCCACAGCTATGTCACAAATGGAAAGCCACTGATGATAGACATACCACTCTAGGTTTGTGTACTTGATGTCAAGTACTGAAAATATTGTTTGTACGAGATGGCTTAAGTCAGGTGACCATACAAAATCTTGATGTAAATTTGTAAAAAGTGACTCTATGTGACAATCAAATGGTTTGGAAAATGCTTTTGCAGCATTGTGGACACAATGGCAGCTATCATCCTAAATGTCAAAAAACTGAGAGGGTTCTTTGACTCTTTTAATTAGCTGCTCCAGTCCTTTCATTGATCCTCACATCATAGAGCAAAAACACACAAGTACTGATACAAGATTTTGCCAAGGAATACTGTTTTCCTAAAACTCTCACTGTTTACCTTAAATACAAACAGAGAATCTACATGATGTATAACAACCCTCTGCTTTTGAGGAGAAATCAGGCTCACAATCACTGAGAGCAGTGCTGTATTATTTTTACTAGTAATCTCATAAATATTGAATGAAAAAAAATTTCTTGCAATTCCAGTACCAACTACTTTTTGAATGTCTGAGTAAACCCATGTGTAACTTTGTATGAGGCAATAGTTCTGTCTATTACAAGCTTGTCCAAAGCCTTTGAGTCATGAAATAAAACCCTTGTAAGAGAGATCAAATGAGATGCCATGGAAAATAATAAAGAGCATTCAGCAATGAAGGATAACAACATAGTTTCAGCATTGTAAACTATCAGGTAAAGGAGTAATTGCCTCTGCTTGCTCAGGTCCATCTATCTTTGATGGTTGCTAGGCTTACGGATGGCAACTTGAAAATGGCGTATAATTTCATCTGTGTGCCTCCCGGATAAAAATTTTTTTAAAAATTCATCATTTTATTTCAGCATGATACGAATGTCATAAGAGGACAATATGCTAAATTTTAATAGTTAATTAGAAACATTTAATTATGAATTACACATATCAATTTTGGTCCAAGTGTTGACCTACACTAGTAAGTTTGACTAATGAGTTGAGAGATTCTTTTTTGAGCTGATCATGATTGTTAGGCATTTAACCTGTGTCAGTTGCATGACCTACACCAACTCAAGGATATTTTGAAACTGAAAAATTATATCAGCCACATCTGCATAATTGGGAATAATAATAATAGTGAGTTTGTCAAGATAAATAAAAAATCATTGTTTTTCAATGGTTTCTAGAGACTACCAAATCAATTTCCTCTCAGTTTTTAAAGAAAATTTATGTATATAAACTTCAATCATGCTCAACAACACATCTCAATCATATCCTTATTCACATCAAAAAGAAATTTATACAGCTGGTTATGCATAATAGATGGACCATAGCTTAATTTTACAGGCTTCACTACCAATATCAGGCCAAACTTAGGCCTAAGTTATAGCCTACCACATACAACCACAAGCACCACTTAAGCCTTTCAAGATGAAATTACTTCAAGAGAATATCAGTGTTTTTGCATTACTGCTTACTCAACTTGCAATACTCAACATAAAAAGAATCGAGTCTTATGAGTTACAGTACTTTATTAGTTAGGCTTATTGTTAGTGGCAAGAAGCCAACTAAACAATAGCTTACATAAGTTAGCCTACAAATACACTGTAGCCTGATGTATAATGTTGGACATATAACACTAGGCTACATACAAATATATACAAGTTACACCATCCTATATACAAAAAGCCTAATTGAGCAAGTAGTTTCCTTGTTCTAGAGCTCAGAAAGCAAATATTATGATAATAATAAATAACCCATTTGATAATTCCATGATATCGAGATCCAGAGAAGTGTTGTTCTAAGACTTTCCATTTCCTCCTAGCACAGTTAATGTCCTTGCAACATACAATGCAAATTGCCAAACTCCCCATTATAAGATCCCAGTTTCTTTTTTGCTAATTTTTCTCTCCAACAAATCACATCTCCAAAGGTTTTTTACAAGGCTGTTGATTTTTGTGACACCTTCAACTTTTTTAACATTTTGGCAGTCACTCAAGTCATAGTTGAAATATCAATACCACATAAATCTCACGTAGTCACATGCATTGTGTATGCAGTGTACACAGAGACGCTGCAATGCTTGCTAGGCTACTGCAGTTATGTGAACCTCTTTTCCAGCCAGTTTAAGCCAACAAAAGTTATAATTTTCCTATACTGAAAATGTATTTCTGATTTTTGTTCAGGAGTGCCCTCTATATGCAAAAAGTTTCTTGCATGCCATAAGCCTTGAGATCCCAAGGCTCCCAATTATCATGTGACAACCTTCTATATTCGATTCTACCAAAATAATGAAGCACTGGTTGTCAGTGGAAAGGAAGGGTGGGAAGTGTGAGAGGAGGTAAGTACCAATCGGAAATACATTTTCAGGATAGGAAAATTATAACTTCCAATAAGGTACATTACCTCACATAAATAACTAGAATCCCAGAATGAATAGGTGGAGGGACAGGTGAGAGGTAAAGAAAGAAGCATCCTTCGATAACATCTAAAGAATACCCTAAAAGGGGGAATCCTTGCAGTAGAGAATCATACATGAGAGACCACACCACTTCTGTACCAGGTATACTCTATGCCCAGTGTGGAATGAAGTGACAGAGACATGGGTGGGAAAATGAAGAGAACAATGATTGAAAAAGGATCCAAACCACCCAATATCTGAATCTCAATTCCATATATGACAGTAATGTGGGTGAGGAGTAAAAAGGATGTGCCCAAGTTGTACATGATAAGCAACTGAATCCAAAACCCAGCCACTGAGAACTGACATCCATGTGAGGGTAGGAAAGAGGATCATACTGTCAGTGAGTCAACTACAATCCAAAACCATGCCACTGGAAATTGACATCCACATGGGGGTGAGGAAGAAGATCATAGCATCTTTACCACAAGTTCAGCAAACCAGAGGAAAATATCATACCCACCAATCTGTGAACAGATCACATGATAACAAAGTGATAAATATTTGGCCGACTTGGGAACCCAACATCCAGATGACCGGAATAATAAAGATATCCCTGTACTGTAAAATATCCCACTCAAAACCAATCAGACAGGAACCATCCCTAGTGCAGTAACATCCTCAATATATGAAAATCTTCAAGAGATAGTGCAAAAAGAAGAACTGTAGTAACCTGCACGATCATCCACCATGACCCACAACACAGTAGCACTGAACATGAGTCTAACTGAGTGAGGGAACAGAGAGACCTGGAATACATGTACGAGGACTTATATTGATTGTTCCAGCTCTAAATCCCAAACCCAGCCACTGAAAACTGACATCCATGTGGGGTAAGATGATGGATCTAATCTGAGCAGTGAACTCAAATTTTGACAGCTCACTCCAAAGCTACAACATCCCCTCAGATAGACCCATTCAGAGATAGAGTGTCAGATTAGAGGAAGTCTTGTCATCTACACCAGCAGAATAACACAACCCTACTCTCAATTGAATTGGATTCATTATTGTTTGTATCATATATCACTATCACATTTAGGAGGATGCCTCCATGATCCGCCACCCGAGTGGCTTGGAATGGAAAGTGGTAAGTACTCATTTACTCCAGTAGAAGAAAAATAGGGAGAAAATGAGGTGGAGAGTCAGGACCAAGCAATGGGAGACCACAAAAACCTTACTTTGAAAAGTCTCCTTTTTTATTCACTCCTCATTTATTCAATCTAAGGAATGACAGGGATGGGCAGCTATCCTTTTCTGCTTTACCCATGAAGTTCATGAGCAAGTACAATTCACAATGAGTATATAAATGAAGCAAATATATCATGAGGAAAACCTACGAGTGATCTTGTGGGACACCCTATCTCAACAATATGCATTTAGTGGCCATGGATATTATAATTGTTAAGTTATCCTGGCCTTACAGTATAGATTTGACTATTTTAAGCATACCTGGACAGGCACCACTCACTGCAGACTGGGATCCATAATGAAAAAAAGGTATATGCCCCTGAAGAGTAACAAGAATATATACAAAATGTTAATTTACCCAGTCACAGTCTCACTGAAAAGTGAAGGATGGTGACAGGTGGAAGATGGTTTACACTGATGAGGAAGAAACAGCTACACAAAAAAGATGAGAGATAAATGTATGAGGTGTAGTCACAGTGCTTGACAGAAGAAGCACCTCCAACATAGGACAGGGTGCCTGTTTGGAGCAAAGACACCAGGAATTTATTACAGGATAAAGGAGACGGAAGAAAAATCAAATCAAAAGGGTAAGGGAGGAAGGAAAAAGACACAAACAGAGGAGTGGAGCCAAGAAATGAAACAGCAGGAACAGGAACCAACAGAAAGAAGCCTTGAAGGCAATGAAGCAAGCAGAGCATGTACGGGACATAGAAGGCCATCCGGATCTGCCCGAGAATAAAGCGGAAGATGGAAGAAAAGGAAGAACATGCCACGCGAGCCACCAAAGTGGAGAATAAGAAAAAATAATGAAAAATAAAGGTATAAGCAAGTCCAAATCTTGTATGAATGTGTCAACAGTGAAAGCAAGTGGATGAGGAACCAGAAACAAAGACATACAGATCCAACACAAGCTCGAAGGTCACTGCAAGAAACTGGTACCAAACTCTGCATTGAGCAAACCTAAGACAGTACCACGAGGGAGGAAAAATAGGAATGTGGGCATAAGAATACAAAACGTCCACCATGGGCAACTTCAGTCCTGGAGAAATGGCCCACCAGAGTGTGATTAAAGACATAGTAAAAAAGGGAACAAACCAAAAAGTGTTTGAGGTGGGACAGATTGATCAAAGAACTCCAATCTGCATTAAGAATACACAAGTAATGGAGGAACTCTTCGACGTAGGACAGGTAAATGAATAAAGAATGCAATGGCTAAAGAGACACATGAATAACCAAACAAGAAAAAATCATATATAGCACATCCTTCCCCCCCCCCCAAAAAAAATGGACAAAAACAAAACTACATTTGAAGGGAAAGAGCCAAAGATGGCAATTGCCCCACTTAGAATTAAGGAGGAGGAAGCTATCCCATGAAAATCCCCAAGAAAAAGGTGGAATACTTCAGAAAGAAGGTGTATGAGGGGCAATACCAGTAAGGTGAGGTGATAGGGGAAAACAAAGGCTAAAAATTTGTCTAGAGAGAAATGGATATGATTAAAAGATTCTGCTTTCAATACAGGTAACAGAATCGACATGCAGAGAAGCAAGAAAACAAAAAACAATCTGCCTGATGGTAAGCTAAAGCAAAATGAACCAAAGCCCATGGAGGACAAGATATGCAAGCACCATCTCTCTTAGTAGAAAGTATTTGTTGAAGAAACAATATATTTAACCTAGTTAATGATTTACCAGTAAGAAGAATGACAGGTAAGCCTAAAATAACAAAGACACACGTTAAGCCTAATGTAATGTTGTAAGAAAAATGATATCACAAAATGATATTTAACAAACCCTAACCTTACAAGAAGTAGGTACAAATCTAACTAAACCTATGTTATTCAAACCAAAGAACTACAAATAATAATACTGATAACAAAATTATTCAAAAATCAATAACAGTACAACAGATTATCTGTCCAAAGTCAGTGGACTGTATTCAAAATGTGTGGGCCCCAAAACTCGAGGCCCAATGAAGATCAACTCATATAGTGATCAATCTCTCAATGCATTAAAGCTGACAATTCCTCAGTCAAGTACTGCCACCTGTGCTGGAAATAAATGATAACTCCACTTAATATGAAATAAAAAAATGTGGGAAGAGAGCACAAACAATAAACATCTTTATGACAACACTGGTGAAAGAGAAGTGATAGTTCGATAGAATCGAATAGAGGGAGTTACATACGTCAGAAAGGTGTGTCATGCTCATATTGAGGGATGATTGTCACATGATGATTTACAAGCATGATGCAGTTGAGCCACATTAATTGTGGGATACCTGTGAGCTAAAGGCTTATATCATGCAAATAAAATTGCATATAGAGGGCAGCACTGAATGAGAATAGATATTTATGTGAGCGGAGATAATGTACCTTATTGGAAATCATGCATTTACCTTACATTAGTGGAGGAAATTTGGAATGAAGTGACCACACTAACTTTCTTAAACAAATTATGATTGGTTAAAAATCACAAAAACAGGCTTTCATAACCAACAGCACTAAATGTTCATTTTGTATCCAGATTGAAATAAAATTAAAAAAAACAAAAAACATTAGTTGTGAAATAAACAACCCTATCAAATAGATTGGATAGCAATTAGTCAGATTTATAAAATGAAAATAATAAATTTTCACTGAACAGTGGAAGTATCATATTCCAGCAGGTCAGAAACAGTTACTAAAATCAAAATTATGAGATTGGCAGAGAAAGAAACTCCTTTTTCTGCATATATATTGTTGAAAATACTTTAAGACTAACATGTCATAGATAACAGAAGCCAAATGCAATCCGACAATTGTTAATATTTTTCATTTACAATCGTAATACATCACTTCTATTTCAATGACGAGGAACCCACTTTGAGACTTATAATGGTTGGAGATGGCTTGAATAGGTAATGAAGAAAAACTTTAATATAAGTTTAACACAACAGCAAATGTACAACGTTTCGACAAGGTTTTGTCATCATCAGGCACCTATTTTAAACTCCTTAGTTCTTGGACCATCATGGTTTATAAAGTTTGGTAAATATATGCTTTTATGATATTTAGGTTTGTGCTTTATACAAGCTTTAATGTTATAGAAACTTAAAAATATTTTACTGTTTAGTTTCCTTGTTGTAATAGCAGCAACAAAAAGCTACGAAGATTGCCTTGTTCTAGTTGCTCTGTTTCTTTGTTCTTTACAGTAGACAATGTCTATTCTGCCCCAGAAAATGTTGCAGTAACATACTGCATTCAAGTTGAAAGGATTAACACTGTAATATCCTTTACTGGCTGAGTTAACACTGTTTAAACAATACAACAGACCAATGCTGTTAGAGAAAAAAGGTCATGAGATATCAACTGGTCAAAGAAAGTGATGGATTTTCTTTAGTCAGTTCTACTAGCAGAATATTGAGTGAAAACATGGTTTAATTCTACAAGATTAATCATAAGATAAAGAAAATTGTAACACACTTCATTAGAATTGATTGTGATTCTGTCTAAGCAAGTATGCACACCGTACTTTGTTTGTTTGTTATAGTAAAATTTGTTCATTTATCCACAATTGGCCAGTTTCAATATTTTATACTTAAAAGAAACTCAGTGTAAAAGTTATTATTTAGTTCATTTAGTGATCTAATATTTAATGTTTATTTGGTTTTTATAATGAGTGTTAAAAGTAATTATTTTAAAAGTGATAGTTATGACAAATTTCGTTACGTAACTCGATACAAGTTGTACATTTTATGTGTAGTTCAATTGATGTAAATTGACATCACATTACTTGAATCTTCTGTATTTTTCTTGTTGTCATAATTGAGTACTGTTACATCATAACATGTCATAATTTGTAGAAAGTTCTAGGCCTCAGTTGGGAAATGTATGTATATATAGATGACCAAGTGAGTTCACGTTACGTCAGAGAAAGTTAGTTAGTGAAAGTGAAGTCAAACAGTGTGATTGTTACTTTAGCCATAATATGCCTGGGCAATATCTTAAAGTACGTTTCACAGTTTAGCAGAGGTAAGGAGAATAATCTGTCTTGTCTAAACTAACTGAACCTATCTGTGTGGACTTTGACAAAAAACAGACAATTATTTAAAGTTCCAATCCAACTGTGGTAACCTACAGGGTAACATAAGTGAGCTTATCACAGATTGTATAGTAAGAAACAGAGTAGAGAAAAATAATTTGTCTTGTCAATTAGATTCTAAAGTAATTGAATCAGCCTGTGTGGACTTTAGAAGAAAAAAAAGAAAATTATTTAGTTTTAGATATAACTGTGATATCCTACAGTGTAAAAAATGTTTGCACATATATTTGACTTGTTTTGAATATATTATTTTAAAACAAATGGATTGTATGCTGTCTGTTTATTGTTTGAATTTATTGCCAAAAAGTCACAGACAACTACTGTAAAGAAGCTGGCCATTATACAAAAAACTCTGACATATGTATGCCTTAAATATAAATGTTGAAATGTATAAAGTTTCAAACTTACATAAGAAAAACACATTGTCAGGATACTTATTTAACAATCACCAAGGAAATTCCTCCATTGACATGTTCTAAACACTGTGGATAAGCTGTGACTGATTCCCACACTTAGTAATAACCAATTGCTAGAAAACACATCCAACTAAATTTAGTTAACTGCTGAATGCCTTGTCCACAAATAAATTTATATAGTAGATTCTTTTATGGTAAATATAAACAACAATTTTAAATTAAATACTTCATACCATTTATACCAAAATTGGTAGGAAGCAAAATACTAATTTGAAAATAAGGTTTTATTCTTCTCTAGAGTAAATATAATTTGTTAATTCATAATGTGTGCATCCAATATACACAATGTCTGTATAGATCTACTTGAATTTAGTCCTTTTATAGTATAAATGACCTTCTACAAAAACAAATCTTCTGTAAATGCTCCTGTGTGCTTTAGCATACCCTAAAACTGCAATTAAAACTACAAAGTCATACAAGTTTAAACCAATAGTAAAAGATGAAAACAATAAAAGTACAGAAAACATTGAATAACAAGAACATACAATGATGTATTGTAGATGTAAGCATCAACAAAAATCAATGGACAAACAGCTGCTTTAACAGTCATTAAAATCAAACATAACATAACATAATATTTTGGGACAACAGGGGACCTATTGGTCCATCTCTGCTGTTCCATCCTCAAAACTAAATTAAAATGATTTAGAAAATAATAATGATAAAAAAAATGTAAACCCAGCCCTTTTCATTCATATACTTATCAAGCTTTTTCTTATACTCACTTAAATTTACTGCCTCTACAACATCTGAAGGCAACCCATTCCAAAAGCCAACCCCTGTTATAAAAATAAAACTGTCTTAGCTGAGATTGACTCCGCCTTGCCAAAATTTATACTTGTGTCCCCTAGTCCTACTATTCTCATTGTTAAACATAAAAAAGATGATACATCAACACTATCAATTCCCTTTACAATCTTAAACACCTTAATCAGATCCCTCCTAACTCTTCTTTTTTCAAGAGAAAACAATTTGAGAGATTTCAGCTCTCGTCATATGACAACCCCTCCATCCCAGGCACCATTCTAGTAACCCTTTCCAACAATTCAATGTCCTTCTTAAGGTCAGGAGCCCAATATTCCAAATGTGGCCTAACCAGTAACCTGTACAATGAAAGTATAATCTCTTTAGACTTGTATTCAATATTTCTATAAATACAACCTGACATCCTATTTGTCATACCACTAGCAACAGCACACTGCTCGGATGGCTTCAGAGACTGATCGACTATTACACCAAGACCCCTTTCCATCATAACACTATTAAGGTTATTCCCATCCAAATTATACTAATAAATCAAATTATGATAACCCACATGCATTATCTTGCATTTATTATAATTAAAACCCATCTGCCATTTATTTGCCCAACTCACTAAATGATCAAAATCCTTTTGTAAATCAGCAACATCCTCTTCACAGCTAGAAACACCCAAAACCTTAATATCATCTGCAAATTTAAGTAATTTATTGACTATACCTTCATCTATGTCATTGATGTAAATCAAAAAGAGCAAAGGTCTTAAGACTGAGCCCTGAGGTACCCCATTTGTGACATTAATTCAGTTTGATTGGACTCCATTTGTAACAACACTCTGGTTTCTTCCATCCAGCCACTCTTCTATCTAATTTGCTAACTTATTCCCCACACTACAGAACTATTTTTTTTTTTTACAAGCCTTTTATGTGGCACCTTGTCAAATGCTTTCTGAAAATCCAGAAACACCAAATCTACACCCTTACCCTCATCTACATAAGCAGTAACCTTTTCAAAGAATGTTAAAACATTTGCAAGGCAAGATTTTCCCTTAGTGAAACCATGTTGATTATCCAATAAAATTCTAAACTTTGTTAAATGACTTCGCAAAGTATCTTTTAACATTAACAGATTTTTTTCCAAAATTTTTCCCACAACTGATGTAAGACTAATGGGTCTATAATTACTGGAACAATTTTTATCACCTCCCTTGAAAAGACGATTTACATTAGCTAACTTCTAATCCTTTGTACCTGCCCACTATTCAAGGACTGACAAGAAATATTAGCAAGTGGTTCACATATCCAATCTTTAACCTCCTTCAAAACCCTTGGGGAAAGATTATCTGGCCCAGGACCCTTATCATTTTTTAAACTTTCGAATTTTTTCTTAACCAACTCAGAATTGTTACAGTCATCTTGTTTGATCTCGTTTCCATTTATCAACTGATCAAGATGAGGAACACTGCTTAAATCTTCAGTAGTAAAAACTGAAGAAAAAGTAAAATTTAATACCCCAGATATCTCATAATCATCATACACTAGCCTTCCTTTATCATCCCTCAAGGGTTCTATCCCTATCCTAACATTTTGTTTCCCCTTAATGTATTTAAAGAAATGCTTACTGTTAATTTTTACATATTCAGACAACTTTTTCTCATACATCCTTTTTGATGTCCTAATTTCCTGTTTCACCAACTTTCTTGATCTTGTATAATCTTCTAAGTTTCCTGTCATACCAGTCAATTTAACTTTCTTAAATTTATGATGCTTTTCTTTAATTCTATTTCTTAAACTCTTTGTGAGCCAACCTGGTTTTTACTTGTAGCTACCATTTTCTTTCTATTAGGAATATGTTTTCATTGAATATTTAAAAATATATCATTAAAAATTTTCCACATCTCATAAGTATCTCCAAATAACTCAACTGCCCAATTCAAAACAGATAATTCTTGTTGCATCCCTTCAAAATTTG
>NW_013666385.1:357159-380318 GCF_000517525.1 Limulus polyphemus | reverse complement strand
TTTCTAGAATTTCCCAATCCATATGCCTGAAATTAAAATCACCCATAATTATGACTTCATTAACAGCTGAAATCTTAATCTCATTGTAAAGTTTCTCACTAATTTCATCAGTATCATTTGATGGTCTGTAACAAATTCCCACTAAAAGCCTTTTCCCTTTATATCCATTAATAGAAACCCAAATGAATCCAATCTCTTTGCTATTATCTTTGATAACTTTAACGGGATGTAACTCACATTTACATATAAAGCCACTCCTCCTCCCCTCTTTAATACTCTATCCATATTAACTAGCCTGTAACCCTGTATTTCAAAAAAAAATCAAAATCATCTATGTTTAACCATGTTTCAGTTATTCCCATTATATCAAAACCTCCATTACTACCAGTGCTATAAAGTAATCTATTTTATTTCTTATACTTCTAGCATTAAAAATAGTAACAATTAAGACTATCCTTATAACTACTTCATTTCCTACACTAAACCTTTCTCTTATTATTTTTGCATTCAGTTTTTCCTGGCCCTCACCACTGTCTAGCCCTAGTTTAAAACTTCCCTTACAGTTGAGTTAATAGCCTTAGCAAACAAGACAGCCCCTACTCTATTTAAATGTAAACCATCCATTGCAAAAAAGCTCTCTTCTCCCACTAAACTGATCCCACAAGTCCAACCAGCCAAACTGCTCATCCTTACATACTAAACTAAGCCTAGCATTTAGCCCTAATGACCTACTTATAACTTCATCCCCACAGTTAATTCTGGGCAGTATCAATGACAAAATTAAGTTATGGTCATTTTCTTTAAGTGCCTTTATCAACCCTTTATGCTTATTAATTAGCTCCTCTGACCTTCCTTTCCCTACATCATTAGCCCTACATGTACTATAAAAACTGCATCTTTACTAGCCCCTTTGTTATATAAAAACAAGAATGCTTGCCAAGTTTTATACAAAAAAAGATCTATCTACACATATTCTTTGTGAAAAGGGAACCTAAAAGCAAAAATATTAACATGAAATACAAGAAAAAGGAGAAGATTCTGAGCATAAATGATGTTTTTTTTTAAACACCAAACATTTACACGTGAAGATCTAAAATTTGTTTACCTTGTCCACTTGTGAAACTTCTGTTCCTCAACAGCTGAATTAAACAAGCTTGGTTTCATGGATTCCTCTTCCTTCTGTGGAACAAATACACTCTCTATTTTCTTACATGATACAGATTCACTTCTCTCTAGGGATCGAAGCTGAGTAGTTTGCTTAGATGTTTCTGTTTTATTTGAGGCTATAGATGCAACTTCTTCCTGGGAAATAACTTTATGATCAGTTATGAAACAATCAAAGTTTTGTTCAGGTACTTTTACTTGTTTTTGATCATTCCTGAATTCATTTTTAATATCTTTGTCTACTACTGATTCCTGTTCACTACTACTAGCACATGTTACTAAATTTTCACATCTCTGTTGAATACTTTTGGTATCAGTTACTGAGGTTTGACCATATAATAACACATTCTGGAGGCTACTTCTAGACACACCAACTGAGGTTTGACCAAATACTGACACATTCTTAATGCTACTGCTGGAAGTATCTACTAAGGTTTGACCAGATGGTGAAACATTCTGGAGGCTACTGCTAGAAATATCTGCTAATGTCTGACCAACTTGTGAAACTTTCTGGAAGTTATTGCTAGAGGTGTCTATTAAGGCTTGATCAACTAGAGATAATTTTTGAAGGTTACTGCTAGAAGTATCTACAAAAACTGGACCAGATAGTGACACATTCTGCAGGCTACTGTTTGTAGAATTTAGCAAGGGTTTACCAGATAGTGATACATCTTGATGATCCACTATATGAAACAAGAAACTGTCTGAAACACAAGAAGCCTGATTTAAGGAAGTTCCTGGTACAAAAAAAGTGTTTCCTAAGGTCTTAGGCTGTGCATTTTTGGAGTCTTGGGATCCAGAGTCACAGTTTGAATTAAGAGAGAGTGTCCTAGTGTCTGCACAAAATTCTTGAACCACAGGTAGACGTTCATTACATGTTTCACTAGCAGAAAAGCCAGGTGACATTTCATTTTCTGAACCTGGGGGTCTCAAGCTCAAAACCTACAGGAATATTAAAATTTAAGAAAATCTCTAAAAAGATTCCTAACATAAAGTATTAACGATTCATAGAAATGGTTGACACAGTAAATAAAACAAAATTAAGAAAAAACTGAAAAATAAGGCACAGTCTTTTTCAGGTGTCTGACAGAACTCTTCTTAAGACCATACACTATATCTCAAAGATGCTATATACTTCTTGAGTTTTAACTTTTCAACTGGCTTAAACATACATACCCTAAGATATTTTCCACAGCTTAATAGGCAACTTATAAACAATAATAAACAAGCATATACTAATTATAGACTTAAGTTTACAAATTATAAAGGTAGGGCTGGTGTGGATTACAAATTGGGGGACTTTTTTTTGTTTTTTTTGCAAGTGGAGCTAACGAGCAATATAAATGCATAATAAAGCCTGAAAGACCTAAAGGAATGTATCCCACCGCCAAACAAAATGATGGCTTCTGACAAAAGAATTTGTCCAGTTTAAGTGATACTCAAAAATTAAAGAATTGTTCACAAATACATGTATTTGTGAACCATAATCAAATAACATACTTAAAATTACAATATGGGACTGGCTCTGGCTATACTTATTTGTTACTGACAAACATGAAAAATCATGACAAAGATTGATCACTACTAAGGATAAAAATGTAAAAGTCAAATAAATAGCAAGACCACAAGAGTTCAAAACCAAGGCAGTATAGTCAGGAAGTAATATATTAACAGAATATGGCTAAAAAGCCAGTCCTATGGAAGGAAAATGGAATCTCAGAAGCTCATAAACAAGAGTCAAATGCAGTGATTCAAAAATGTATCAAGTTGTACATGATAATCGAAAACATATTCCTAACCAGCAGTTTTGAATTAAAAGTCAACCAAGTCAAGAGGGTCAACAAAACTATTATAGGTCTGATTCTTGAAAAAGATATATACAACCACAGTTTCAAACTATTCAAACAACAACTGAATTGTGGAAAATGAAGAAGATGAGGGAGGCAAAAAATAACTTAACTGTAAAGGGGACATATTCCAAAAAGAAGATCCCCATTTTTAGAAAAAATATACAACAGATGATAATTAAAGAAAACAGCCTCAACAGAACTTAAAGCACTTTCTGCAAAGACCTAAGGAAGATACATACATGTAAAATTTACAGTATCAAGACCAAATAGCTCACAGAGGAAAAGCAGCATTCCTGACTAGGCACTCTTGAGTGCAATCAGCAGCATACAAAAAAATCTTTTTCTACCATACCAAAATTGTAAGCAAACCAACATACATATATACTATGAAGCAAGCAAAGGGCATAAGACAAATTGAAAACATATCAAGTTCACACAATCTTAAATCACGACAAGCTGAAAACAAGAAACATTCTTATGACCCTTTTGGAGTCAAAGTTGAGTTTCAGCATAAAAAAAGGAAAATGATGGTATTTTGTTCTTTAGCAAAGCCAGTGAGAAAATCTACTTCCCAAAAGTCAACAGTTTGGTAACAGATAGTTTCAAACACCTCCTGTTCTGAGAGAGATCTCTCCTCAGGGCACACAGAGTGCAAGTTGCTTTTAACATTAACACTTCACTGGCAGTGTGCTATTTTAACAAAATCTCCTGCTTAGAAACACAGTCTAAAAGAGAGTTTTTTCAAAGACTTGATACTCTGGTCAACCTTTATGATTTGACATCTACTATGAACATACATCTCTAAACTTTTAAAATGCTCAAGTTGTTTTATTGGGTTGCAAAAAAAACAAACAATTAGTGAATGAGTGTTTGAAACATGAGAAGGATTTTCTTTAGATTATGTAGCTAATGCAAAATATCTTATTTTTGTATGTGATATTTGATGAATCTGCAGATTGAAAAAGTCATTGTGATATATTGTGAGAAACAATTAAAAATGCTTAACTTTGTTATAGATTCTAATTACAAATTTTTTGTTTTCCTACATTTTTGTAAATCTTTAAGAGTTTTTATACCATAGAACTGCAAATTTTATCTTTGGTTTGATTTAGAAAACAGCACATACAATTTCACTGTGTCTATAATCATTGGCATAAAATCATTTTTTTTTCACCACACCAAAACTGTAAGCAAGTCAGCGTTTTTAAAAATAGGCAATTACACCATGCCATGACAATTAAAGCTGTGAAACATTGACTGGTTAAATACATTAAAACTATACTTGTATTGAAGTTATAAAGTATAAATTAGCACTACTCTGTTTAAAACTATTTATTCTTCCCTTTTAGGGAATTTTAAGTGCTGTATGATGCTCAAAAAACTTCACAAAATTCTCAAATTCTGTTTTGATTCAGAGCATGCTAAAAACAATCTCATATCAAAATTTGTGACTTTTTTTCTATAAAATTAAGTAAATAAAACTTTTTTATTGAATCATTTTCAACCCTAAACTTCTCTTTTTAATTTTTTTTAAATATATAGAAGAATGACTAAGTTTATTATATGTAATTTTGTTTTCATTCAATGATGTAATTTTGTAGCATGGACATTGCTTAAACAGGTTTTTTTTCATTTAATCTTAAGGTAACATGTTGTACACTAATATATATATCTTAAAAGTGATTTTCAACTAATTCATTTACAAAAGAGAAATTTATAGTAAAGATATTTTTCCAAATTAATCTTTGTTATTAAAACTAACTCTATTATTTACTTTTGAAGTAATTTTACCTTTTTGATTATCACACTTTTGATAACATTTCATTTTAATAGTGCAATTTTGTAAATAATTATTAAAGATCCTAATACAATTCTTATTACTGTTTATTTTATTTATCTAATTTGTAAACTTCAAAATAAATGCTTCATCCTTTTCATCCAATAAAAACAGGTTTTTAACTAATTGTATTGTGATTGGAAAATGTATATTATAGTTATAAGATGTTCTATATGAAAAATTAAAACCATTAACATGTCAATTATAAGTGCTTAACCAAATGTATTTTTCTGTATTATTTGATTATCTATTTTACTTTATCTGATTTTCATAACATGAAAGGAATGTATAGTTACAAACTGATGACTGAGTTACAGTTTTAATGATAATCTTTATATCTTTATAACAGTTCAGCAAACAAGCTATTAAGACATTAATGAACTACTGTTCAAAATGTTTATTTTTTTACATGCATTATGCACCTTGATATATTTCATCATGAATTTCTCATATATAACCTTTAAATTTGTTTCAACAAAACCAGTGCCACTGGCCATTACTGATTATGTTTCATATTCATACATATGAATGTACTCTGAAAAAAATGTTAAACTTCATTTTCTCATTTCCAACTTGAGCCTCATATGCTAAAAACCTACAAAATGTATGAAGTTTTTAACCTGAACACAGTAGTCCTATGTTTGGTGGTCATTACTGTTGACTAACTACTTCTCTCTAGCCTATCAGTTTAAAATTAACTATGATTTTGCACAAGTACCCTTTATCTAGGTTTGTACAACAAATTTCTAAACAAAAAAAAGTTTGTAATGAGTTTATTGTTTCAATGATCTTTCTTAATACAATTTCTAGGTAACATATTTTTTCTGAATAAAATTTTTTAGTTGCATTAATTATTTACTTCACTACACACACACACAACTAAAATAGGAAATGCCTTCTCATAGCACTGCATTTACACAAGCAATTACATGCACTAATGGATTTAATAAATGTAATTGAATCAAGAAGTATCTTATTTCCATACAAAAAAGAAAAAATTTAATTCAAGTAAGTATCTTTGTCACTGTTCTCTACCTGATATATTTTTGTGATTTTATCAGTTGAGCTTTAAGAATTACATTTACTTTGAAAGAAATTATTTTTTGAAACCTGTATGGAATTTTCACACACTGCAATAGAACAAAATTGCAGCCAGATTAATATTCCACTGAAAAACTGTCTGATGTAGAACAATCATTATAAAACAAATACCAATCAAAGACAATTTTCTTCCAGCTCATAAAGAAATGTTTAAAACCATTCATATGTGCTTAATCAAAGATTCTACTGACAACTAAAAATTGCTTATCCTTTCAAACAAGGTTAGATTATTCACCTCCTCAGGTGTATTATAAAATGAGAAACACAGTAACTTTAAAGAATAAAGATACTCACATGATTATGTTTTTGTTTTGCAAGTTATCTAATTTTCTATCGTACATAATTTACAAGTGTTATGAATTAAGTGTGTAAGTATTACTTCAAGTGCAGGAGGCTTTCAAAGCCCAGGTGGATTTCACTTACAAATATTGGCAATGAGAAATAAGTAACTGAGATTAAAAATAATTTATTTTCTAGATACTTTTATTTACAGTTGATCATCTGCAATTCAAAAATGATGACAAATTTGCCACATGGCTGATATATTTTTTACCCTAGTGCTCAACCAGTATTTCATATGCTTAATTTGTATTTTTCCAACCATATCCTGCCTAATCCACCCCCATATATTATAACATATTTAGCTATTGCATAAATATTTTAACCCTTATTTTAAAGTTGTTTGTAAACTTCCTTTTTCCTATGCTCCAAACTGAAATCCTTGCTACTCTAGCTCTCGTCATTATGTAATTTATGTGTATCACTAATCCACTACTATTTTGAAAATAAAATCACAAATACTTAAAATGATTCACATTTTTTATCTCTTTCAAAACCAATTCCTTTTGATCCATTTTTCCTACTTTTCAGAAATAGTATCTTTTTTATTTTTAACATTTAGTGTAAATTCTTTTGTCTCTAAATGTAGTGCTTTATCCAGCAAGAAAAAGGGCAGGGAAAGATGGCACGTACGTGGCTTATTAACTTTAGGGCATGTGTCATACTTTACTTTATATGCATGCTTTTGAATAATATGTCAAAGTTAATTTCGTTATTTGCATAGAAATAAACATATGCTTTTCTAAGTAATAAAAATAAACATTTACAACTTTATTTTATTGTTGATAATTTTTTATTAATCAGCAAGTCATTATTCTGTCTGCCTGTATCCACTGAGTTTCTCCTATTCCTGCAGACAATTGTGGATAAATATTACGACAAACCCTTAGTCATTCTTTTCTTAACATCAGCTTCATTTGAGTTGGGTGCAGTGGTTTGATCTGACAATCATAGCCCTCTCATTTTCCAGTTGCTTTAACTTCCATTTAACAGACATGATGTCTACCAACACTTATGATTTTTATGAAACTAAGAAACAATACGATGTTGTCAATGCAAATTTCTATTATTACAATCAGCACGAGCTTCAACGTCTTGCACTCAGCACGTTGTATTGCAGATCTGGTCACAAGATGCTTCAGGGGATTTTACTTTTGATGCAATTGACATCTTTAGTTCTGCTTTCATGACATGTGACCACTTTCAAATTCCTTTTATAACCAGAAGATGACCTATGGAGGTCAAAATGTTGTTACTTCTTTCCTGCATTAAATAAAAGTTTTCTATACCCATATCAGCCATTTATTCTATGTATAAGCAACTTGTTCCTAACGGATTACAATTAAGGGATTAGAAAGGCAGCAAGGCACAGCAGTTGGTCAACGGATAGGTAAAAAAGGGCAGCAGGGCACCCCGCCCCACTATCACACTTTAGATGTAACTCTATAACTATAATTTCAGCTGCTTTATCATATCTTGAAATTCATCAATCACATTTGACACCAATACCATGTTGTCAACATATGCAAATTAATAAATTATCTTTCTTAATACAATATCTCCCATTTGGATTTTTTTAATTTGTTATTCCAAATCTGAATTATATATAAATAACAGCAGCCTTAATGGATATTCTTGTCTTACACTTCTGCTCATCCAAAACTATCTCAACGTATTTCCATTTACTAGTACTACATTAGTTGATTCCTTATAAATCAAATATACTGCATTAATCATTCTCCCTACTATTCTTGTTTTACTTATAGCATCAAGTAGTTTTTCTTGCTTTACTGAATTAAAAGTAGCTTTCAAAGGTGCAAACAAGTTTCCTCTGTTTTTCTATCAATGTAACTATTGTCTGTTGTCCTTCCCCCTTTCTTAAAACCAGTTTGACCTTCCAGAAGAATAATCATATCTTTAATTCAGTCACTTATTATATTGTTTTAATACTGCAGCATAAATTTTGTAATTTGAAATGAATAATAATATTCCTTGTTAATCATTTAAATCTGTTTTCTTCTTCTCTGAAAATTGGGTATTTTACCAAAATTCTCCTTTTTTTTGGGAAATTATCTTCTCTCCAAATGTTAAAATTTGTCTCAACTCTTCAATAATGCATTCTGTTGCCCATACTTTTTATCACTCTTTCACTTCCTTCTCCTTTATCTCCTTTCTTTGCACCTCTTCTGATACTTTCCAAACTTTCTCTTTCACTTCTCTATTTTTACAATCTTACAACATCCTTTTAAAATGTTCTCCTACTCCTCCATCTGTATCCTCTTATTTTGTGTGATAAAATTCCATAACTCTTTCTTCCATTTTAATCTTCTTTATTCTCTAATTTCCTTTTTCCCTTTTTTCTTGTGACACGGCTTCTTGAATTTTCTTTCACTTCTCTAAAATTTAATATTTCTCAATAATTTTTCCACCGACTTAGCTTCTCCTATTCTCTTTTAAAATGTTATTTTCCTTGGTATTTTTCTTGTCCTACCATTTAACATTTTTCTCTTTCCTTTTTATTTTTCTTCCACTCCTTGATGAATTCTTCATTTGATCACATTAGTTCTTCACCACAATTCTGTTATCTTGCCTTTTATCACTACCTCCTATTTTACATATTTCCTCAAAACATTAGTCCTTGAGATAAGTACAGCAAACTTTTCCAAATTCTGTGCCAAGCCTTTGCCATTTCTACAATAGAAAATCTTGAATTCTTTGATTGCCTTTTAAAAGGTAAATACAGGTTCTTTGTTTATTTTTATTAGGGTTGTTTTCAACATTAATGTTCTTACTTGCTGAAACATAAAGCAAGATAAATGCACTAAAACATTTAATGAAACTTAAATAACTTTTATTAATTCCAAAAACGTGGTTAGATGCCACTGTCAACAAAAATATAATAAGTAAAATAAATATGTAAATAAAGGCCAGTTTTGAATTTTTAATGCTGTAAAAAAAAAACTCTTTGAAGTTGGAAAGTGAGAAACTACACCTATAAACATTTATAGAAATATTTTACTTAACTATTTTGCAACAGATACCCCTTCAAACCCTTTTCTGTACAAGTCACTGTGTTATATTCAAAATTTAATTAAACAATTTTAATATCAATGTATGTGAATGAAATTAACATTATAACGTATGTTATGATTCGACGTTTTTATGTTATCTAAGTTTTTCAAGTCCTTTATTTAGAAAATTTTTAAAAAAAAACTACTTAAACTTAAGATGTATTGTCATGTGACAAACAAGCTATGAAAATTCTCTACTTTGGCTCTCTGTATCTTCAATAATACATGGAAATTGAGTAGAGGTATAATAATGCTTGGAGACGGCTTGAATGGGTCATGAAGAAAAACTTTAATATAAGTTGAACATAACAGCAAATGTACAACGTTTCGGCAAGGTTTTGTCATCATCAACATCAAAATTCTAAAAGCTGATACAGGCAACACCACTGTACATGATGGTGACAAAATTACAAATTTAACAAAAGGGAAATCTTTAATGATATTCTACAAAATGTTAAAAGGTATGTAATTTTTTTCTATTTCCTAATTTTAGTGATATGGTAGAGAAAATGAAAAATAAAATATAAACATTTACCTTAAAACTTTTGATATCCTTTTAGGAGGTTCTAGGGACTAAGCAAATGAAATATGAAAACTATAACATGAAGAAAAGTATTTTTATACTTGAAATGAAAATCATCTTCAATTTATGCCAAGTTTCTTATTTTATCAAACACTAAAGTCAATTTAGCATTTGGTAAAAATATGAAAACACTATGTAATCTGTCAAAAAAAAAGAAAAGAAAAAAAGACCACTAAAAATTTATCATGCTTTTGGAAACGATTAAGCCTTAATGCACAGACTGTTTGCAGCAATTTTCTCAAAAATATCACCAAGTTTGAGAAACTCAAGTCCTTGCCAGTAGATGTTAGCTTTGAAGTTGAGGGACCAGTTGAAAACTTCATGTGAGATAAAGCTTCCTGGCATCACTCCTATCATTTGAAATTTAAAAAGACAAAGCTTGATAGAGAAATCAACAAAAAGAAACGTCAGGTTGTGAAGAAAGTATGATATGATGCTCAATTGTGCATCTTCTGTGAAACCACAAGTGTCCACAAATTTTACAAATATGCAACAGAGAATGCAGACAGATGGCTGGTGATATACAGGACATAAAGCTACTGGCTAAGATATCTGGTGACGATTTAGTGGCTACTAAAGCCAAATATCATCATGAGTGTTTGACCAAGTACAGAAATAAATACCATTCCTATTTGAGGGTTCAATGACAAACAGGAACTTTGGATAAAGTGCTGATGTGGAAAAAGCAAAAGCCAGAACATTCATAGAACTGGTAACAAGATCTACAGTATGTATGAAGAATGCTTAAAGGTCCTTGGGCATGATATTTCTATCAATAAGTCCTGCCTTAAAGGAAACTTCTGACACATTTGCTTGAGCAAGGTTTTCAGGAACAAACTCCAAACTTGCATTTTCAGACGGTATTCAATAGTTCCTAAGGGATGCATTGCTGTTCCATGATTATGAAAAAAAAACAACTTTTCTCTTTGATAAAGTGGACTGTTATGATATAAAAGACTGTTTAGTGTAGGTATTATTAATTAATTATTTTGTGTTTTTTATAATAAGAGAGTTAAAAGCAGATAATTGTTGGAAGTTGTGTTTATAACTCATTGATGTTGAGACTATCAAATGTAGCGTGCAATACACTGATGTCGAGAATACAGAGATTTCTAGAAGGTGAGCAGACGATTAAGTGATAAACATATAAATAGCATGAAACAAGCAGAAATGGCAGACAAACAAAGCAAAGGAGAGACCAGAGAACGGGAAGTAGAAATGCAGCCAAAGAAAAGGTTAGAAAACGAAAGTTAACCATAGAGGAGTGGATAGCCTAATGGTTGATATGTTAAAGTGAGATTAAACATTTT
Organism: Limulus polyphemus; assembly: GCF_000517525.1. Taxonomy (NCBI): domain Eukaryota; kingdom Metazoa; phylum Arthropoda; class Merostomata; order Xiphosura; family Limulidae; genus Limulus; species Limulus polyphemus. The sequence continues at coordinate 369,063 of NW_013666385.1, read as the reverse complement.
CTGACATTTTAGGAGAATAATTTGTCTTATCAAAAAGTGTTCGAAAACAATTGAACCTGCCTGTGTGGACTTTGACAAAAACAGACCATCATTGGAAGTAGGTACTTGAAAGAATACTAGATATACAAATAACCTAATGAAATATGTTCATGACAATATCTGTTTCTTGTTCTAATCTTCTTGTACATAAGAAAAAGAACTTTTATATATTAATTTTTTTTTATTTTCCTAATTAAGTTTTGTAACTTTGGAGAAAAATGTCCCTCTTTGAATTGTTATCTTTTTAAATATTCAATATCTGTCAGCTGTTACCTGGGATACTAACTTAAATTCAGTTTCAATCTACTGTACCAATGCGTGAAAATTCCACATATGATGAAAAAAATATACTTGACATACATAAGTGTTCAGAACTATATATGTTGAATGAATACATCTTTTGGTATATGGTATTTTTAAACTGAACTGCACTTTATACTAAATTTGGGATACAAATGATCAGAGAAAATTAAATCAGTGTGAAATACCCACCACCAGCATGGCTACTCTTTAACTCTCTCAACACGGGCATTGGTCAATTTGACGTGACCTCTTTATACTCGTTTAAAGTCTTTATAAATTTAATACTTCTAACTATCAATATAGTGTGTTTATCTTCACAAAATTTGGCAGTCTTTCAAAAAAAAAAAAACATTTATTTTGTGAAGTATTTTTAATAAACTAAAATATAGATCTGTCCATGAACATCTATACTATTATTCTGCTTGTATGTGTGTATGACTGTTACGCTTTCTGACCAAGAACCTGCTGCATGTGTAGTTAGAACGTTTCTCTTAGAAAAACCGCGCATGCGCATTATTCACTTGACGACAAACAGTCTGCCTGCCCCAAAGCTCAGTGATCAAGTCGCTACAATTGCTGTATGAAACAAGTAACAACAAAAGGGAATGTAAATATACTTTACTAACCATTTTATACAACAGAATATTAAAAACTTATCAAAGTTTTTAAAAAAGGTTTGACATTATGTCGTAGAATAACATTATAAGTTTATTCATCGATAGTATTAAGTACGGTAAAATTTAGCTCTTTATCAAACTTAGGCCTAACATAAGTTAAAGTTTTATAAAGTACAGCCTATATACAAGTGGATTTACATATTTCATTGTCTACGATTACAATTTGTTTGTAGAAATTTTATACTTAAAGAAGTACTGTTACGATAAAGATACTAATTTGGCCGGAAATGTTTTGCGGGTCTCTGCTAGTATTGAGTATTTGTTTTGAATAATCCTAAAAAGATCCCTATTTTTACATTTTAGTTACTTTTATAATAACAAATAAAGAATAAACATGAAAAACAAGAAATAAGTTACATATGCAATCTTCTTTTTCCTTCATGTTGACTGTCAATGACACTTAACCATAATTTTTTTTATACTAATGATAGTAGTGCATAAATAATTGTTCTTTAATTAAACAATGCACCAAAAACCTTAGACTAATAACATGCAAAAAGCAGACAATTTCTCCTAACTCTCAAAATTTTTCTGGCTTTCTAATTATACAACAAGAGCCGTTACAAATTCATCCACCATCCAAGCTAGTCATTAACTTTTCAATGGTAATGAAGCTTGTACTCTGAGTGAAACTGATGCTTAGCTGTTCAAAACACAACATTATACAATATGTCATTTGATAGATGAAAACCTTGACTTTCTATTAGTTAAAGGTAATATATAATTAAATGTAAAAGAGAACTATTAACAAAGACTGAAAGAGAGGATGTGACAGGTAGGTGTGGCAGAATGGGTGTGATTTTCTATTTATAGGTTTGTAACCAAACAAAACTGAAGGCTATAAAAATTATGGTTCGTTTGAGCAGTGACAATTTTATAGGGAGTAATTAACGTTTAATTTCGTACTTGCTCAAGGGGTGGTGGATAAAATGGAGAAGACAAGATGCTTAGAGAAAATATGTCATCACACTAGGAGAAATTCAGGATTTTTTTAAATATTGCCTTGTAGAATTAGGAACTTAAACTTGTATACAATTAAAGTATGGGATATTAGCTAAGATTTTATGCTATAGTAAATGGTATAACAAACAAAAAGTAGGTTAAAAAATTTTTGAATGTAAGACAATAAACTTTCTGTCATGTGTAGTGAAGGATACCCGGGGCAAAAGGATTAAGTATCCATCATGTCTCTCAAACCATGGGCACAGTGGACGGAAGCACTGTCATTTTGGAAGTAGCTGTCCCCATCAAAGTAAATATGAAGTGTCACTGGATGCACTTAATCAGAAATGATGCTCCTGTAAGCTGTGGCATTCATTCTGCCTTCTAGAGGGATCAAGGGGCCCAGGATATGCCAGGAAAATATACCCCAAACCACGATTCTACCACCACCAGATGCTTGGACACTGGAACCACATAAAAGAGGCAAATTATTCTTGTGGCTTTTTTCAAACCTGTTCTTCTTCCACCTGTGCAAAAAAGGATAAAGCGTGATTCAATGGACCACATCACCTTTCAAGAGTTCTCATTAGTCCAATATCTATGCTTGCTACACTACTTAAGATGTTTTTTCTATACTGCCATTGTCCATTTGTTGTAGCATTCTTTGCAGTGTATGGCTGAGGATGGGTGTGGATTGCACTAAATTTCTTGTTAGTTCACATATAGTTTGATGACAGTTGTACTTTACCATTCTGTTTAGCTGCCTTTCTTATCTTTCTGCCAGTATGTATTTTTATTCAACATTCAGACATTTTATTAAACTTTTTTTCCATTGCTTACAAATTAAAATGACCGACGTCTTGGAGCAACCTACCAATGAACCTGTCTTGGCCATTGTGATACCTACTAAATGTGCATCCTCTATCATGTCTCTTTTGACTGCAAATGTACTTGTCCCAATCATTTATAGTGTTGCAGGGATCACCTGAACCATCATGTGATCAATCTATTTTGCATCTTCAGCTCAGGTCAGGCTCAAGTATGAAAGGGCACAAAGTTACTAATACAGTGGGCAATCAGTGTATATATCATCTTAGTGAAGTTGCTGAAGTTGGTACATTGTGATGAAATAACTTATAGTTAAACATTACTGCATTTATTTCATGAACTAAAATGACAAAGAACTACTACAAATTACAATCCACCTAAATCAAAAGTTAACATTTTCCTTCCCTAAATAAATAAATTTTCCTTCCTTTGTTAGATACTCACTTCCACACACACAGAATAGCTTTATCCCTATGAATCTGCATATGAGAGTTGCATGCCACTAGTCTTGAGCTAACTCCCACCTAAAAATCACATGTTTAACTTGAACTGCACTAACGCATGATAACAATGATAGCCCTCCACCAATAGGAGGGTGACACAACCTCCTTGCTCAGTAACATTTATAGATGAAACAAGAAAAGTGCACCAGAAGTAGAGAGGATATGTGGGAGGGTGTGCAGAGATATCTATTGAAAATACATTTTCAAATAAGGAAAATGTTCACTTCTGAGACAGTACCACACACCTCTTCACACAGAATGGATAGAATCCCACACTGAAATAGTAGAGGGACTGGTGAACTAAATAAATATAGATAAGCTTTCTTCAAAAAGTGTCCAAAGTGTCCACATTACACAGACAATGTCACCACCACTCTACTGTGGGGTACACAATCATTGAGGAACTCACTGAGATCCATCACCTCAGTAGATAGGAGCTGATAAGTGGCAAGGGTCTCCCATGCTCCACTTGAATAAAGGGGGGGGGATCCAGAGAAGTGCTCAGATCCCCACTAGACAGTGCAATGGGTGACCACAAAACCCTATTTTGAAAATCTGGCAATTGTGAGCCAAAGAATTGGACAGTCACTTCCCTGGTGCTAGTCTGGGCAAATGAACAAGTTTAATATCATCAGGATATTTCTAGTGGTCTTGAGGAACCACAGATCTTGACAGTGGGTACTGGTAGATCTTTCCATTGTCCCCCCCCCCCCCTGGTCTGATACAGATTTTGGGAAGGAAGCATACCCTGGGAGGCACCATCAGCTAGCTGGGGAGGTCCTATAAGAGGGAAGAGGGTGATGAAAAAAATTTATGTACCCTTCTTAAAAATGATGTGTAGATTGAAGAATAGCGACTGGAGGGAGTCAAAATCTTGCAGGAGACAAGACAGCCATATGATAAAAAGAATGGGAGACAATGTGTGCAGAATCATCCAAATGCCTGCCAGAAGGATCTCGTCCAAGGGTTGGCAAAAATGAGACGAAATGTGAAAAAGCCTGAAATCATCAATATTCCAGAAGACTTATCCAGTAAGGGTAGAAGGTTACAGGTCCCAAAAAGAGATCATATGTATGGATCTAAACGAGCAGTGGTGAGAGACAAAAGGGAGGGAAATAGGAGAGAATAAACTATCATCTTCCCAAGCAGCTAGACTTCGGAAGAAAGGTCTAGTCTGAGTAGAGGAGTAAATAAATATGGTGAAAGAGAGTGTGGGAATCATTGATGACGTATACATGCAAACAATGGGGAGCACAGGCAAAGAGGAGAAGGAAGTATGTCTTCAGATAAAAATGGTATAAAGAATAAGAAGTCAAAAACTCAAGCGGGGCACATGTGAGAACCACATTAAGGTCTCAGTCAGGCAGGAGAGCCGGACAAGACAGTTGGGGAAGAAGGAATGATTGGAACAAGGTGGAGAGGACATGGGAAGAAAACACCTGCAAGAAACAAGAAAGGCAAAATGTAGTTTACAGAGCTATAGTTGAGACTGATAATCCATGGTTGAACAACCATGTGAAAAAAGTTGAAAAGTGAGCCACAGTAGCACAGTCTGAAGGAATAGAGTAGCAGATGAACCAATGTTTGGTGTGAGAGGAATGGCAAAGGCATCAAAGAGGGGCATGCCCAACTGAGAGTAAACCCAATGAAAACCTGAGGGTGGAGAGACCAATTCATGCATAGAATCTGGTCCAGCTGAGAGAGGCAATCTGCTACCAGGTTCAAATCCCCTGGCACATGGCAAGCAATGTGATATGCTGGATGGGAATGTGCACAAAATAGCAGGTCCAATGTGCAAAAGCAAAGAGCCCTGGAATGGGTACCCCTGATAGTTGATATAAGAAAGGATCATGGAATTGCCAGAGTGGATCATGATCAACCGATCCGCAAGAAAAGGAAAGAAATGAGAATGTTCCCAATAAGAAGCTTAAATATGTTGATGTGGAATGAACAGTCCTTTGGATCCCATATGCTTGAACTCATATGGTCATTCAAAGATGAGCCCTAGCCCAGCATTTGTGAAAAAACATTTGGTTGGGAGCATTTCAAGAAAGGTTCCACTGATCCTATAATATATATTCTATTGGAAAAGGTGCATATGTGCATGACCTAAAGGAATGAGCAGTTTCAGGGAAGTTCAGGTCTCCAAAAGCTAAAGAATATGGAGTGCATGATGTAAATGAGAATTGCAAATCTTGGTAACAAGAAATTTCATTGCGTGCAGACAAAGTACTGAAGGCTGAGTTTGAATGATATGAGAGTTGAAGAACCAGTCCAGATGTACCAAATACTGAGGAGGCATGAGAAAACATTTGAATGTTTGACTAGCCAACCCAGCCAAGCAGCCTCCTGCAGAAGAATGTAGGTGTGAGAGAAGACCTTCCTAGAAGGATCAAGAAGAAATCAATCATTCACATAAACATTGAACCTCAGCCCTAATTTGTGAATGTTCTCATGACTCAATTGAAGATATAAGGAGCAGATGCAATGGCAAAAGGAAGAGCATGGAACTGGAAGACTCAATTCTGATGGATATCCACTGATTGGGACCACCATATGGAAAATAAACCCTCTATCCAGAACTGTGGGTTGAGAGACGACAGAATGATAACTGAATGTCATTCCCCAGTCTTATTTAGAACCACAAAGTGATGAGAGTAATATCCTGGAGTACAGGTAAATATCCTCTTACCTCTTAACCTTCTGACTACTGGAGCACTCTTTAAATTCCTCATGTCACAAAATGTTACTGTGTTATGTTCAAAATGTAATTAAACCACTTTATTATCAATGTATTTCAATGAAATTAGTATCAGAAAATATAATTGAAAGTTTTTTATTATTTAAGTTTTATTCCTTTATTTCAAAAGGAACATCGAAAACTCCTTCAGTTTCTTCTACTTCTATTCAGTTTAGTCTGAGTAACCCTACAACAGTCTATATGTGCTCAAATCTAAATCATGTGTTTCCAATTACACTCCAAGACTTTCAAAGAAGAAGTTGTAAATTTTTCTCTCCTCTAATAGTAGCCATGCCCACTTTCAAAGTAGAAAGGCTGTTGCTAAGAGATAGTTTTAATTTGAATGACATGCTTATAACCAATAGAAAGAGCTTTTTTTTAATTATAATTTCTCAAGGTTATCTTCAAACTGGCACAGAATGTGTGTTTATAAGCAAGTCTAACTTGCACTTTATATCATTGGACTGTCTTCCACTAGTACTTAAGTAATTTTTTCTCGCCTTATACAAATTAGTTTGATACACAATAATCCCTCGATAACTCGGAATATATGGGGCTAAAAAACATGCCGAGTTATCAAATCACAACTTTTTTGCCCCAAATAAACTACTATACACTACTGTTGTTCGAAAATAAATTAAATTAAAAAACATTTAAAATTAACACTTAACATTACTACAGGCCAAGAAAGATGATGATTCAAGCTTATGGTGCCATGTGGTAGGTGACAGAGGTGATTGAAGGAGGGCTTATCACACTTTGGTAAATACTGTACGCTACTTAACCCTATTACCACGGGTACCCTTTACTGCGCATGACACAAGGTTTTACTGAACTACTTTTTGTTTATGTTATATCAATTAGAATAGCATAAAATCTTAGCTAATTATTCATATCTTAATAGTATACAAGTTTTAAGTTCTTAATTCTACAAGGAAATATTTTTAAAAAACCTGAATTTCCACTATATATTACTTTGCACACAGACTATTCAAAACAAATACTCAATATATTCATGGTCATATCTTTATCTTATTTTATTTCATTAAGAATACTTCACTATGAAATATGACTTTTTGTATGTGAAGGACTTGTAATATTAACTGAAAGTCTTACACATTTTGTGAAGATATACCTAATATATTGAGAGTTATAAGTATTAAATTTATAAAGACTTTAAATGAGTACAAAAGGTCACGTGAGTCAGTCAAATTGACTGACCCTGTGTTGAAAGAGTTAAACACTACTTTATCAATTAAAAATTATATACATTTTGAATGGTCACTTAAACAATAAATCATTCACTTATATATTAAAGATCATTTGACTACACTTAATTATTAACTGTCTGAAAACATCAACTGTCATGGGGGTTCTGGGGTAATGTGAAGGAAGCTGGCACTACTGGAATTGGTGTCTGAGGCAGAGTATCCAGATGCTGCAGGCAAACCTATGGAGTCTTCACTACTGGTGGAAAGAAGACTTCATCTGGGTGTTTTTGACAGGTTTAAAAATGTCAGATATTTTCCCCTGTTTGTAACTGCTGTGCTGACGCTTGATGACATCTGCTCTGATATCTCTCAAAGCTGCATAGTGTTGTTCTAAATCAGGTAACTGCTCAACTGCCTCCAGTTGCATGGGAGAATTTGTAAGGACTCTTCTTGCATAGTTAGAAAATCTGAATATTTTTCAGGGATTCTGAGTTATCAAGGGATTACTGTACAGTTAAATTGCATTTAGGTTTTACTTTTATATTATATTTTACTTAATTATGTATTATTTGTATTTTAAAATTCATATTTGAAAGGTTTAATAATTTCTATAACATAACCAAAACTTTGCCTTTCTCCACAAGGCTTAAATTTCTAAGCAAGTACAAAAACATTTGGCCATGGGCTAAAGTGTCTCTGCCGATGATTATGTTATATCACCTGTAGGGACCTACTGACATGTGTTGACATAAATAATCAATGATCAAGAACAGAAAATAAAATATAAAATAAATTACAAGTGAAAAAGGTAAAGACATGAAATTACACATATGGTCAAAGTAGATATTCTAAGATTATTCAACAAAGAGATAAAAGATATGTATATATTTCCATTTCTTAATTTTAAATATTTCATAACACTGTACATTGGCAATAATACCTAGAATTAGTGATATGGTAGAGAAAATGGAAAATAAAATATAAACATTTACCTTAAAAAACTTTTAATTTTCATTTAGGAGGTTCTAGAGATTATGCAAATGAAATGTGAGACAGTAAGATAAAATATAGTATTTTTATACTTAACATGAAAATCACCTTGCAAGTGAACTATTCTGAGTCCGAGTGCAAATAAATACATTAGATAAAAATTTTTTAGTAGCAATAGCAGATAAAATCGAAATTAGATAATTTATTTTTATGATACTACATACTTTTAAGAAAGTTCTTGCGAAATTTCAAACAATTTCATAAACTAGTTATATTTTTGGAATGAAATACAATGAGAGCAACATTACCCACTTACAATGTAAGTAGCTGGTAGATATGGGGTTAATGGTGTTTTTGGCCAAGAGATCTGGAGACTACATCCTGAAGATAAAAGGGGATGAAGAGAGGAGAAAAAGAAATGGAAGGAAGAGAAGAGAAGTGGAGAAATGCGGTATTGGTGAAAACCTGAACATCTATCTGTTAGTCAAAAACAGATACCAAAGATTGGCAAAGTAAGACAGATGAGCACATACTAGACCAGCCTAATAGGATAGTCATTAATCAGATAAGTAATAGCCATGGCACTGGGAAGTAGGAGGACAGAGGGAAGAAGATCCAGAAGATGGAATTGGAAGGAAACAGATGGATTAAGCAGACCTAGGAAAAGTAGTAGAAGGGCATTGTTCAGAAAGATGAGAAACCAAAGAAGGTAATGAGGACTAATTCCAGGCAACCTTGCTCCAGGTCTCCAGGGAGTCGGGAACACCTGTGAAGACCTCCAGGTAAAAAAAACGAGACTGACAAAGATCACAGAGATAAGCGTGAGGCAGGCAAACATTAGTGGAGAGCATCCCAGCCAAAAAACAGAAGAACCAAGTAAGGAGGAATAGAGCAAGTACTAGTGCAGGCAAAAGTGGTGAAAATGAGAGAACTCTTCTGGAACATGTTGAAGTACCTTAGGAATAAGGTGAGAAGATGTGAAGTGATGTAAGAGGATGGTAAGAAAGAAATGAAGGCATTAAAAGTGGGCATGAGAAATTGAAGTAGAAGCAAGCAAGTAAAAGTGATTCCAAAGAATAGAAATCAAGGATAAAAAATTAAGAATGGCTATAAGCCAGGATAAAAGAGTCAAATAGGTGAGGAGAGTGAGACAAGTGCCAGTGTGCATTTTTTCAATGAGTCTGCATGAACCTTAATATCAGCCAAAGGAGGGATAACAAATTAAGTTTGAAAATGGCTTTTGTGTAGTAAAGAACAGGAACAATCAAAAGACACTAGAGAAAAAGATTGGAAGGATGAGAATTTCTTCCACAGATAAAGCAATACTTAGAGCAAAGCCAGGCAGAGGAGGGAGGCTAATCAAAATTAATGTTATCCTAGTCACATTCAAACTAAGGACAAAGAACATCAGTCAAATGGATGGGAAGAGGAGGTCCAGTGAACATGAGAGAACCCATAACATGTTGAACAATGGCTCTCACATTCTCCACAAATAATGAGCCCCTATGAGACATAGGTTAACTATTACAAATTTCATGTAATCAACACTTTTGATACAGGCATCTTTTTCTCTGTATATCACAAGATTTTAGTGAGTTACATTCAAAATTTAATCAAACTACTTTCTTCTTATGGTATACCAATAAATTTGGCATAAAAACGTAGCTAATAAGTCAAATTTTAACTTTATATCATTTTTAAGTTCTTAATTTTATACATTAATATTGAAAAAAATCCCCAATTCCCCTGCTGTGAGAATTGGTATCCCCTCTTCTCTAATTTATTAACCACACCTCCAAGAAGTACAAAATTTAACATAAATTACCCATTATAAAATCAACATCACTCAGATAAACCATATAGTTTATAACCTTCAATCTTATTTGGTTACAGAGCCATAAAATAACAAATTACCCCTACTGCCACATCCTCTCTTTTAGAAATTGTTAATAGATCTCTCTGACATTTCACTCTCTCATTACGGGCACAGTCCCAGGGTCTGACATCGTAACCATTTTGTGCTTGTTATACTTTTCATGCTATAACTTTTAATATAGTTAGCATATCCTCATGAAATTTTGCAGATTATCAGTATATCTTACAAGTATTTCATACGCAAGATATCAGATTTTTATATCAAGTTTTGAGATTTTTTACGTAATGTTTTTCTTTTTTATTATTGACTATCCAACATGCACAGTAATTTTGATTTTAAGATTAAAATACTTTTATGGATCAGAAAATTTTCAAATTTCACATGCGAAATCTTTATAATCTTCAGATAATCATCAAAAGTTTTTCAAGTAATGTTTTTTTCATGCATATGCATCTTTTCAAATATTGACTGTTCAACATGCACAATAATTTTTATTTTAAGATTAAAATACTTTTATACATTAGAAAATTTTCGAATTTCACATGCAAAATCTTTATATCCTCTAGATAATTATAAAACGTTTTTAAGAAAAAACTTCATATTTTATCTTTTATTTTCACTATTGCAACTCTGTATAGGTTAGGTTGATTTGAATGATCTCATAATCACCATGAAAAATTAGGAAATAAATATAAAAATATGCTTTTTTCATTCTAGAATGAATTATAATAGAAAAAACACAAATGTTTAGTCTATATAGCTTAAATGTCATAATATTATACATTTATATATATTTATTACATTGACCTTTTCAGCCATGCCTGACTAATATTACAGAAGTTCCAATGATGTGGCATATGTGCACATATGTTACCATATCCAAGAATGTAAGACTGGCCTTTACAAAGTGACCTGTCTAAGCTGTTTTAGTGAACTAATATTTTGTAAAAAACAATTACAACTCAGTTATAATACATTATATATGTATGTACATCATTATTATTATTTACATATAACTTTTAAAATTATTTTTCTTAAACATAGAACAGTAAATAAAGAAGAATAGCAAACAATTATCTCTTCTAGTTACAAATTATGTACTCCTTTGGTGCTTGCCATAGGCTGCTAAGCCTTATCAAGTTTTGCTCATGGAGGATGTGAAATAAGCAAAAATCATAAATTACTACATCAATACCATGAAATTCTACTATAATTTATCAAGTTTAGTAACTAAGCTGTATTTGGGTCTAAAAAAAATAAGAAATTTTGAGCTCACTAAAGTCTTACCTTACCACTTGGACACTTGTATAAAAAGAAAGATTTCTGTAAACGTATATTTCAAAAAAGTCTCAAAAAGCCACTAGGGGACATTCTGAGCTTTCGCTTTGGTTATTCACATGTCATAGACAGAAGCAAGTGTACCTAAACAAGTGAGTCTGTAAATGTAGTGATATCTCAGCAAATGGAAAAGACAGGATGTTCATATTTTATATTTTAGCTTGTCAATATATGTAATTTGAGATCCTAATTCGTTAGAAACAATAAACTTTGTATTTGGACATCACAAACATCTAAGTTGAACCAATGCTACATTCAACATACCACATGACACAAAAATCGATATTTGGATGTTTTTTTTTAATTTACTTTTAAATTAAGAAATTAATTAATTTTCAATATTATTATTTTAATTTAAATCTACAGTTTAATAACAAACTAACTGACATAAATTCACAAAATAGTAGTTGAATAAAATTTTGAATTCAAGTCAACAAACACAATGACAAGGCCTTTG
>NW_013666385.1:350973-357149 GCF_000517525.1 Limulus polyphemus | reverse complement strand
TAAGTTACGAAACCTAATGTACTACTATTACAACTATACCACTATGACAACTAAATCGTATAGTTGGATTGTTTTTTTAATTTACTTTTAAATTAAGAAATTAATTAATTTCAATATTATATTTTAATTTAAATCTACAGTTTAATAACAAACTAACTGACATAAATTCACAAAATAGTAGTTGAATAAAATTTTGAATTCAAGTCAACAAACACAATGACAAGGCCTTTGACCCATGTTGATAAGATTAACTCAAAACTGCAAAAAATACCCCATCTTCTCATTATAAAAAATGCTTCAAAGTAATCCATAATCAAGACCAAATTTCACGAGGATAATTCTATACTAACTTCTCATCCTGTGTAAAATTTTTGTGTACATCAGTCTGTTAGTTTCAAGATATGTGCACATGGAAATACAGACAGATAGATCCCACTGCAATACCCCCACTCCATGGTGATAAAAAAGGGTATTTGTTAGATACACACGACTGTTTAAGTTTAATCTCTCAATACAGGGTCGGTCAACATGACAACCTCATAACCATTTTGTTCTTGTTATAGTTTTTATGTTATAATTTTTATATTAGTAAACGTAAGTTAACAAAATTTGGTGGACTATCAGTAAACATTACAATGCTTTCATACGCAAAATATCTAATTTTTTTTATTAAGTCATAAGGTTTGTATGGCAAAGTTTCTCTCATGCCTTTTTTCCTTTCACATCTTGCCTATCTATCATGCACAGTAATTTTCATTTGAAGATTAAAAATCTTTATAATGTCCGGATAGTTATCAAACATTTCTTAAGAAAAAGTTTTATATTTTATCTGTTATTTTCAGTAATTAATCTCTGTATGGGTTCGGTAAATTTGACCGATCTCGCAACCACAATATAAAATTAGGAAATAAACATAAATTATGCCTCTTTCATTCTACAATGAACACAAATTATAACACGAAAACATAAATACCTTAAATCTCATAACATTATACATTTATACGTATTTATTATTTTCATTATATAGTCCACTCACCCATGCCTGGCTAACAATACTGAAGTTACAATGACACGTCTCACGTGCATTCATGTTACTGTATCAAATAACATAAAGGTGATCTTTGGTCTGTACAAAGTAATTTGTCTTGGCCGTGTTTTAGTCGACTAGTATTTTGTAAAATACAGACACACTTCAATTATTATACATGATATACATATATAGATTATTGCTATTTTGAAATAAGCTCTTAAAGTTATTTTTCCTAAAACACAGAACAGTAAATATGTGGATACAACTATGATAACCAAAAGTGCAACAAACATTTGTATATACGTTTGATTTGTTATGAGATCCCATGCTCTCATCGAAAAAAAATTAACATTTGACAATGTTGAAAAACCCCATAAAAACTGGATAACACTGCTGTATATAAAAACATTAAGCTGTTTCAAAAAAACAGTTTTCCATTTTTGTGTGGTGCAAGTATGACCAAAGTTATGAGAAGGCCAGGATCATGTGAAGAACATAATTACCAAAAAAGGAAGCTGAAAAAGCTGTGAAATATGTTTACATTGTGATCCTCCAGCTATATGTACAGTAAAACACTGCTATGTTATCCCCAAAGTAGACATGAAGTAGTAAGAAAGAGAAAGATGACCAGACAATTAGCGCTTATGGGAGCTAATTAAGGGAAGCTCACTGATGGATGAGATGGTAGCTCAGGTGACGAATCATCATATAATGATAAAATAGGTTCTTCTGGCAGTGCATTGACCAACCGTGACAAATTTAAGAACATTTTTGAGATCTTGAACATTGATCAGATCTCACTCAATGATTTTCCAAAGAACTGTATCAAAGGAAAAAAACAGGTGAGCCTGGGAAAACACAACTGAGGGCTTTACAAGTTTGCCATTTTGTACGTAATGGAGTTCTAAAGTTAGTGTATCCATCTGATTCAGAAATGTTATAGGGATTACTTGAAGATCCAAAACATATGGATGATAGGAATAAGCTGGAGAAAAACGTTATTCAATTTGGTCTTTTGCCTAATACGATGGTTTCCACGGTTGCTCAAGGTATTCTTGCAAAGTCCCTTGGTCAACAATGACTTCATGATTTACTACAGAAGAAAGGTGCTTTGCTTCAGCAGAGAAATCATGAAGAAGTAGAGAATTGAGAGCAAGAGGAAGAACAGAGTGAAAATGTGTGCTGAAGAGAGCATTTTGTTACAAGATTTGAAAATTGAGATTAAAGACATAATAGAAGAAAACTAGAAACATGCCTATTCTCACTAATTATGCATTGAAATTGACTAATAACAACATTGGAACTAAAATAACTCCAAAATTTGCTAAAATCAAAGCATTCTGAAGGTTTTCCTCGATTTTATGAGGTGTTGGGAGGTAGCTGATCATTTTCGCTTATTTCTCCATGACCAGAAAGGATTTTTAAATTCTGAAAGTTGTTCTCCGCTTTTTAGATCATTCTGCACTTTCCATGTTTATTTTTGATATTTAAAAAAAGAAAAGTGCATGGCAGCCCCAAAAGTGGGTTTCTTGCTGACTGGGATCTTAATATATTATTTTAAAACAAATGGACTATATTCTGTTAGTTTATTGTCAAAATTTATTTACAAGTCACAGGCACCCCAAAAACAATCTGGCCCATACATACATAAAAACCTGACAGTAATTCAGATTCATTTTGAATTTTATTTTATTGGTTACAAGGTTGGTTAAGTTTACCAACCTCATATAGAGTTAGGGTAAAGAAAATAACAGATAAAGTATAAAGTTTTACAGAAAACAAAATTTGAAATTTATTTAACAAGTTTTAGAGATTACGCAAATGAAATTTGGAATTTTTCAAATGAAGAAAAGTATGAAAATCACTTTGCACTCGAAGCAGTCAACACTTTGACTCCATATATTCATGGAGAAAGTTTTTTCCAAAATACTTCATTAAAAATTATGATTTTTGTTCCATAAATAGCTCCTTATGATTACTGAAAGCTATTATGGGTATTAGAAGTCATACAATGGAAACTATAAAGGTTAATTTGGGGTCATGAACTTGGTCGATTCAACAAAGCCTGTAGCAAGAGAGTTAAAAATAAGTTTAAGAATGTGTCTGTCTGAGGCAATGTTGAGGAAAGAATGAAGTTATTTCGAATGTAAGTGCTTATGGAAGTTATTGTGCAAGTTGCTCATCTATTGGTGGAGGCCTATCATTGCATGATGACATCATCATGCATCAGTTCATTTCAGGTTAAACATGTGATATTTAGGTGGGAGTTAGCTTAAGGCTAGTGCCATGCAAATCTCACAAGCAGGTCCATGAGGGATCAAGCTATTCTATGTGAAAAGATGAGGTATCATCTTGGAATTTACAAGACAGTTGTGACACTATTAAAATTGCTCTAATGAAATAAAATAACATTCGTAAAATAATTATTTATTTAGGTTAATTAATAGCAACTGCATAATAAAAATGTGTATTTGGGAAAACACTGTGAGTAATTAATGTATTATATAAAAATGTCAATACAACCAAAAAGAATATCTATACTTCAAAGTCCAGCTTGGGTTATGTGTTTATGCAAGTTATGTTGTTATTTATCAAATATCAAACAAATTAAGAGAACAGAGCACAAGTTGATTAAAAAGTATTTTTTCTATCACATCACTCAAGTCCGCTCATTGCTATGCTTAAATTATGCATAAAGCCGGCATTAAATAAATACCAATTCATATTCCATGCTATGAGAACAAATGTTCAAAATCTTCATTTAATCTGTAGATTTTAAGCATTCAGAATTTAGCAGTTTGACATTTTCAGTGAAAAAATGAAATCAATGTTTTTTCATAGGTGGAGCAATATGAAACATCAGTAAAAATAGCACTCATTTTATAAATTAGTGATGATTTTATAATCATGACTACTAAATATTACTTTCCTGGTGTGAAATAGATAAATAAATGTCATGGAGAATCACATGTGGTTATAATTACAGTTAATTTGACAATAACATTAAATTGTATTAAAAGCAATCACATAACAATAATATACATCATTTGCCGTTCAATATTTAACTCTTAGAAAAAATATATATTCCATTTTCCTTAGCTATATAAACAAAACTTAATAGCATTAAAAGCTAAATGCGATATAATAAATGAAGTATGATAATAATAAAATAAATATTTTTAAAGTTAATATATAGTTTTATTATAGTTATTATTTTCCATTGTATTAGATAGGGATCACTTTTAACACCCTGTGTAAGGCTTTTTTTTGGAAATAAGCTAAAACATTTAGCATAAATCTGTTAGAGAACAGCACATTTTCAATACGATGAGTACTGTTTGTAATACATGATAATATGTGAATAAATTCAGGAAAATGATGAAACATACATCAAAAAATTGCTTGCCTGAATTCACTCAAGCAAATATTTCTTGAAACAAGGCAGATTCCTGAGTTATCTCAAAAAATCATGGTAGAGGTCAGAATACATCCATAGCCAAGATGTTATTTACAAATTGGATATAAAAAAAAAGAAACTGTCAGAGCAATACATACAAATTTACATAGCATAATACATTTAAGAGAGAGAGATGATCAGAGTTTGTCCTTTAGTTATGGTTGACTAGAGTATCATGTCTTGCAAAACCTTTTTTAACCTTCTGGATGAAGCACTCTTTAAACTCCTTTCTGCTTATGACACAGTATTACTGAGTTACATTTAAAATTTAATTAAATCACTTGACTATCAATGTATTTTAATGAAATTAGCTTTATCAAGAACGTTAAAATTCAAATGTTTATATTACCCAAGATTTTATTTCTTTATTTCAAAACAAACCTCTAAAATAATAATTAAAACTTCAATTTTGTTGTGATATGACATGCTCGCAATTAAAAATAGCTTTTGCTTATCCTATTTCAGCTTTACTGTGTGTAATACACAGATTTTGTGTAGACAATCAAAGTACATGTATAGAATTTGTTTACCACTAACAAACTCAGAAAAAAGAACTTTTAAACCTTCTACCATCCAAGAGAAACCATGTCCACTTTCAAAATTAGAAAGAACCATTGCTTAATAATAGATTAGATTTGAATGACATGCTTATAACCAATAAAATGAGAATATTCTTTGAAACAATTTTCTCAAAACTAACTTGAAATTGTCATGGACTGTGCATTCAAAACACCAAATACAATGTTGGTGAATGCCAATTCCCAAGCAGTTTTTTTTTCTCACCTTACAGATATTGGTTTGAAAAATAGTTAAATTGCATTTAGGTTTTAGTTTTATATTTTAGTTAATTAAGTATTATTTGTTTTAAAATTTATACATGCAAAAATCAAAAATTTTTGTAAAATAACCAAACTTTGCCTTTGCCCACAAGGCAAGTGCAAAAACATTTTGCCAGAGACTAAAGCATCAGTACTGATGATACCGTTTTATCACCTGTGGGCACCTGTTGACATGAATTGACATAAATACTCAATGATAAAGAATTAGAAAGGAAAATTAAACATTAAAAATAAACTACAAGTGAAAAGGTAGACATGAAATTATGCATATGGCCCAAAGAGATATTTTAAGATTATTGAAAGAAGAGATAAAAAGTCTGTGTGTATATACATATATATATTTTCTATTTCTTAATTTTAACATTTCATCGTACTGTACATTCATGATAATAACTAGTTAGTGATGTGATAGATAAAATGGTAAATAAAATGTGAACATTTACTTTAAAAAAACTTTTGATATCCATTTAGAAAGTTCCAGAAATTATGCTAATAAAATGTGAAAACTGTAAGGTAAAAATAGTGTTTTTAAACTTAACATTAAAATCACCTTGCAAGTAAATTATTCAGGAACCAAGTGCAAATAACTACATTAACCCTTTTGAGACAGGTCACAGGTGATAGACCATGACATCTCATTTGTTGACTCTTATTCAAAATTTTATACAATTACTATTTCTTGAATAAGAGTCAACAAATGACATAAGTTTGCTATCAACTGTAGATTATAATTCAAATTTCAGAACTACACATTACTCAGTTTGTTAATAATTTAAAAGTAAATATTAAAAAAACACAGATAAACATTGATTTTTGTGGGTCACATGGTATGCTGAATGCAGAACTGGTT
>NW_013666385.1:346573-350077 GCF_000517525.1 Limulus polyphemus | reverse complement strand
ACAGTAAAGGATACTGGGGGTGATAAGGTTAATTTTAACATGAAAATTACTTTGCAAATGGACTATTCAAAACAAATACTCAATATATTCATGGAAAAATCTTTATTTTATTTTATTTAAAATACTTCACTAAGAAATATGACTTTTTGTATGTGAAAGTTTTGTAATATTAACTGAAAGTCTTCCACATTTCGTGAAGATATACCTAATATATTGAGAGTTATAAGTATTAAATTTATAAAGACTTTAAACGAGTACAAAAGATCACGTGAGTCAGACAAATTGACTGACCCTGTGTTGAGAGAGTTAGACACTACTTTATCAATTAAAAATTATATACATTTTGAATGGTTACTTAAACAATAAATCATTCACTTATATGTGAAAATCTTATTTACTGAAAGACTGCCAAAATCTGTGAAGATATACACACTATATTGAAAGATAGAAGTATTAAATCTATAAAGACTTTAAATGAGTACAAAGAGGTCATGTGGTTGGTCAAATTGACCAAGCCCATATTGAGAGAGATAATAAGCTAAAACAAACATTTGTCCAAGAATATATTAAGCATTTCTTTAGAATAGTCCGTGTGCAAAGTAATTTTCATGTTAAGATTAAAATTACTTTTCTTCATCTCAAAATTCCTTTCCCCACAGAAAAGGAGCTTGTACTCTAAGTGAAATGGATGATTATCTGCTCAGAACATAATGTTATACAACACATCATTCGTTAGATGAAAATCTTGACTTTCTATTGTTTGCAGGTAATATATAATTAAACATAAGAGAAAACTATCAACAAATTGTGAAAGACATGATGTGACAGGTTGGGTCTTATTTTCTATTTATAGGTTTGTAATCAAACAAAATTGAAGACTATAAAAATTATGGTTTTTCTGAGTAATGATGATTTTATAGTGAGTAATTTATGCTTAATTTCATACTTTTTTTTGGAAGGGTGGTGGATAAAATACAGAAAAGAAGATGCCTAGAGAAAATGTGTCATGTGTGTCACAGTAGGGGAAACTTCAGAATTTTTTTTAACATTGCCTTATAAAACTAAGAACTTGTATACTATTAGAATATGGATTCTTAACTAAGATTTTATGCTATACTAAATGGTGTAACATAAACAAAAAGTAGTTTATTAAAATTTTGAATGTAAGACACTAAAACCTTGTGTCCTGTGCAGTATAGGGTACCTACAGCAATAGAGTTAATGTAGTTATTTGCATTTGGATTCTAAATAGTTCACAAGCAGTGTGATTTGCATTTTGAGTGTAAAAATATTATTTCTTATTTTACACTTTTCACATTTCACATGCATAATTTCTATAACCTCCTAAATGAATATCAAAAGTTTTTAAGGTCAATGTTTACGTTGTATTTTCAATTTTCTCTACTATATCACTAACTCTAATTATCATCAGTGGAATGAAATGTTTAAAATTAAGAAATGGAAATATGGATAGCTTTTAGCTCCTTATAGAAGTCTTTTGAAACTTGTTTTTTTTTAATATGCATAATTTCACTTCTTTATATTTTCCCTTATAGTTTATTTTTAATTTTCTTGTCTAATTCTTTATCTTTTATTCTTGATGTCAGTATGCCAACATGTCTCCGCAGTGCTCTATTGTTATTATAGGTTGACACACAAATTCTTTCGCTAATTCTCACATATGTGAATGACGCCATCTTGCTTAGACGTTTTCACAAGCCAAGCTGCAACAAGTGAAACATTAAAATCATAAACCTTTCAAATACACATTTTAAAAGACAAATAATGCATATTAAATTAAGATATACATAAAATCTAAATGCAATCTAACTGTCTAGCAAACTGATATACATAAGGTGACAAACACTTGCCAAGCATTATGTACCCCACAAACAAAAAGAACAATGGACTAAGATTCTTTTCCATCTCCTACTACAGATCTATACCCTGGTAATAGTTTCTTCTGGCTATAACTAAATAGCGGAAAATCTGCTTTTTCTATTGGTTATAAGCATACCATTCAACTTCAAACTGTCACTTAGCAACACAGCTTTGACTTTGCAAATGGGCATGGCTAACTTTAAACTTAGAAATACTTAGAATGTTATTTCACATGGGGAGAAATTCTTGGAAGGTTTCCAGATGCTAAAGAAATACAGCTGCAACTTTACTTTACAGCATATGCTGACATTCTATATTAGCTACTCACGGTTTCTTATATAAGGTCTCTTAAAGTTGAGAACTTGTAACTGCAAGAGGATCAAGTGACAGCAAAAACTGAAGTTTTAATTGCTGTTATAGATGCTTCTTTTTAAAATAAAGGAATAAAACATAAGATAATATAAAACTTTATAATAATAATTTCATTAAAATACATTTATAGTAAAGTGGTTTAGTTAAAATGTTAATGTAATTCAGTAACATATGCAGAATGGGGCTTAAAAATGGCATCATTTCTATCAGGTTAAGAGAGCATACTGTCAATGAAGTGATATTTTTAAAGAGTAACTTGCAGTCAATACTCTCTGAGGAAACATGTTTCAGAACAGAAGCTGTTTGAAACTACCTGCTACCAAACTATTGACTTCTGGAAAGTAAGGTTTTTACACGGGTTATGTTGAAGAACAAAAGACCATTGTTTTCCTTTTGTCTGCTTAAGTTCATTTTTACAATAACTGACATTTACTCCAAAATGGTCATAAACACATTTCATGTTCTTGGTCCTTCATACTGTCTTGCTCTGTCTACGTGAAACAGCAGTTACTACATCTACATACATTCATATCAACTTGAAGCATCCACATTTAAACATGACCAGCTATGTCACTGATCTTTAAATAAATCTATAAATCATTTTAATAGCACAGATTCTTAAATTATCTTTGGGTATAAAGGTGTAAGGTATTCACACAAATGAACAACTTAAGAATAGGTTTTTATTTAGGCTTTTGTAGCTGAACATGTCTTTCAATTCTTTTCATGACACTTTGATTATTACGGTAAAATATCTTGGCATAAAGCCACCAGATTCAAAAATAACTTTAGATATCTGCCTACCTTTCCTGTCTGGAGATCATATTCATTTGTTTCTTCTAATGAGTAAGTACAGTCTCCTGGGCTTGGGCAGTGACTGGAAAGTGGAGATTCACTACCTTGAGAGTCAGAAACAGGACTATCTGTATTCTTCCTTTGAGCCCAGAGGTTCTTTCCAAGTTCTTCAGAATTTGGTGTTGTATGATAAACTACATAAGCTGGTTTCAGTAACTTGCCTTTCTGTATGTATATCCGACCATCAATAAACTGTAACACAGCAAGACACATATATCATTATTCTTATATCTTAAATTATGTGTGTGTGTCTCTCTCTTACTCTATATATATATATATATATATATATATATATATATATAATACTATACTAAAACTAAAACAACGAAGAACAACGTATATGACTAAACGTAAGGTTATTACGTTTTACTTACGTACCGTACGGGTTTAGTTAAA
>NW_013666385.1:336117-346552 GCF_000517525.1 Limulus polyphemus | reverse complement strand
CTATATATATATATATATATATATATAATACAATTGCAACTAAAAAACACAAGACAACGATATGCAACTAAAGGTATGTTTTACTAGTCACGGTTGTTACAAAAAAAGCTCATCATAAATGGAAGAAGAAACAGTTTATTTACCCATGCAGTAAAATTGTTCATGTCATAAAATCACAAAATTTTAACTAACAATTTTTAGACTGGTCTTTTGAACATCAGTTTCATAAATTATTGGTCAGAAAGAAAAGCACCGGTGTTTTTCAATCCTTCCTCACATATCTTTTAGTTAGTAATACAACTAGCAATAGCTGAGTAGAAATAATATTCCATCAAGCAAATTAAATTTCCCCTTCTGAAGTTTGATAATAATTTTCAAACCTGCATTAAAGCTGATTAAAATGCAATATTAAAATGCAATACTAACTAAGATGATTTTAAGCAGGTGAATTTTCCTTTTTAGATAACCATGTAAATTGGAAATTACATTATCCCTCTGCACAGGCATCCTTAACTATGTATGTGACAAGGTTTTTTTAGTGACATACATTCAAAATTTAAATACTTTTTATTTAAGTTACACCATTTAGTATAACATAAAATCATAGCTAACACTTTATATTTTAATAGTATACAAATTTTTAAGTTCTTGATTTTATAAGGCAATATTTTTAAAAATCTTGAATTTCCCCTACTGTGAAAAATGTGACATTTTCTCTAGGCACCCCCTCTTTTCTATTTTATTCCCCGCTCCTCCATGTAAATTACTCACTCTAAAATCATCATCACTCAGACAAACCATAGTTTTCAAAGCCTTCAATCTTGTTTGGTTAGAGAGTTATCAAGTAGAAAATCAGACCCCTCATGCCACACCACCTGTCAAATCCTTTCTTTCAGGATTTGTTAATAGTTCTCTCTTATGTTTAATACTGTTATTTATAACCAACAGAAAGCCAAGATTTTAATCTATCAAATGATGTATCATTATATTATGTTGTTTTCTGAACAGACAATTGTCAATTTCTCTTTCATACAAGCTATGTTCCCAACAGAAATCTGTCGACTATCTTGGATGAATTTGTAATGGCTCTTGCTGCAAAGTTAGAAAGCCAGAAAAATTGTGATAGTTATGGGACATTGTCTGCTTTTAGCATGTTATTATTCTATGTTCTTTGGTGTGTTATTTAATTAAATAAAAATTTTTAGTGCATTACTACCATTAGCATAAAAATGTAGTGTTAAGTGTCATCTACAATCGACAGCAAAAAAAAGAAAACCTGAGTAAGTACTTTATTTGTTGTTTTTCATGTATATTCTTTATTTATTATTATAAAATAACTAAAATGTAACATAGGAATCTCTTTACGTTAGTTAAAGTTAGATTAGGTAAAACAAGTAATAATAATATAATAATAATGTTTCACGAGGCATGCACACAAGCAGCTCAGAGTAGCTCGTGGTTAATGTAATTCAATAGCATAATATGAGCTTCATGTTTCCCAAGTGACTTATAATTTATAATGGCACGAATAGCAGGTAAACATGGTTCAAAGGGCAATAAAAGAATAAAATTGAAATATAAATAGATGTATACTGTTACGAGTTTAAAGCTACTTAGATAAACAAATGTAGTTTCATGTTACAATTTGAAGTCATTCTAGAAAGAAAAGAACAATTTAGACTTATTTCAATTTTTTTTGTGGTTATGAGGTCAGTCCAACTGACTAACCTTGTATAGAGATAGAGTAGAGAAAATAATAAATAAAGTATAAAGTTTTACTGAAAACAAACATTTGAAATGTATTTAGGAAATTTAAGAGATTACCCAAATGAAATATGAGATTTTTGAGATGAAAAAAGTACTTTTAATCTCAACATGAAAATCACTTTGCACTCGGAATAGTAAAAAGAAAGACGATATATTTACGGACAAATCTGATTTTTTGTATGTGAATGACTTGTAATGTTTACTGAAATTCTGCCAAATTTTGTGAAGATATACATACTATATTAAAAGTCAGTAGTATCAAAATTATAACACACATTAAGCAAGTACTAAGTGGTCATGTGGTCAATCAATTTGACCG
This sequence comes from Limulus polyphemus, assembly GCF_000517525.1. Classification (NCBI taxonomy): domain Eukaryota; kingdom Metazoa; phylum Arthropoda; class Merostomata; order Xiphosura; family Limulidae; genus Limulus; species Limulus polyphemus. The sequence continues at coordinate 344,466 of NW_013666385.1, read as the reverse complement.
AACCATGTAGAAAGAGTTATGTAAAATTTTTTTCTTCTGTACAAACTTTGAGGGTATGTTAATATTTTCTGGTAATTATACAATGTATCAAAAATTTTACAAAGAAATTAGCTTCATTTACCCATCATTAACTTCTGATCAAACTCCAGAAGATACAAGGTATTTTGTTGTTACTGTAGCCTGTTTGTCAAAAGGTTAGGTCAACAATTAGTTCACTGGTCAATACAGTTTTTCATTTGGCAGACATGAATGTATGCTTAAAATCAACAAAATTAATGGAAGTAGAGAAACATAGCAGAAACTAAATATCAGCTGAGTTACATGTGACAAAACATTCTTTAATGTTCTGAGAAGATCTGTGAACTCAATTACTGACCACCAAGTTCTAAATCAAACAATCACTCAAATAAAAAAGTAGCTTGTGCAAAAACTTTTTATATTTTTCTAAATGATTATAAAAAGATATGTATTGATAGAGAATGCTTCATCAATTCATTAGCTACAAAACAAACTGTGAAATTGTCAGATTAGTCAAGTTTTCTTTCTAAAAATGGTAGTTTCTTTGCAAATAAAAAACAACGTTGGTGGAATAAATGTAGGTTAACCTTTTTAGCATAGTATAATATCTGCAATAAAACTGTACAAATAGCAAGCACTTCCAAATCAAAATAGCAGGTGGTTAGCTGTTATTGTAGGAATATGTACTTGCCATAAGTAATGGTGTAGTAAGTAACTATAAAGTGCTATAATAGGTATGATTTCATGATTTGTAAACTCAAACATTGATGGCTATGTTAGCAGAGAGCTGTAACATTTCCTCTTGTACTCTCCAGGTATTAGACTATATAAAACTTCCCTCTCCTTTAAGTACTGTTTTACTGTCATACTAACTACAACTGTTAATCTACTGTACTCTGTCAGCTGTATTACAATAACTAACACACTGACTGGTTAATTAACTTTTGTTACTCAAGTAGCCAGGGCTTGGTAATATATAAATTTCACAGGGTGTTTTATTGTAGCTGTTTGATGAGAAGTAAGGCCTGAAATCAATTTGCTAATTATGGTGATGAATGTAACATTCAAGTTTATTAAGAAAGTGCTCAACAGGACAGGGTTTCAGTGATGATGCTGGCCAAGTAAGATGAGTAAGATGACTGAAATCATCCTCATACTGAATTTTGCACAGTATTAGCATTAGATAAAATGCAGATAATGTCATTTCAGAAAGTAAATTTGGCCAATCACATGCATTGTGTACTACAGTGAAAACCGAGCATATTGTGTTTTCTACTATCTTTATTAATGGAATGTTTAAAATTTTCACCAAGCCTGTTTCTATACAGTTTTGGTCCACAAAAGCACGAAAATTGCCTAGTCCTAGTCACCTTTACATCTTTATTGTTCTCATAGCAGATAACATCTACTTTGCCAGCATGAATGTTGTAGCATAATGACTGCAGTGTCTTTTCACTGACTGTGAAAAAAATGGTGTACATTTCAGCTGACAAATGCTGTGAAAGAATAATCAGTTGTACAGTGATGCTATCCCAAAAGAAAATGAGGTTTTTTGCTAGACTGGAACCTTGGTTCTTTCTCCATTCTACTTGGTTTTCAAAGAGAGTAGTTCCACAGAGATCTATTTACTGATACAGTAGAGGCAATTGTCTACTTGTCTGTGTAAGTATGCAGTTTTTTTGCTTTATTTGGAATAAAGATTGTGTAACTAATATTAAATTTGTCTAATTTTCTTATTTCTCACACAGCTTAAAATTAGTCAAGTTTTTAAATCCTGTTCAATCGTCCCATTATTATGCAGTCCTATCTGATGATTGCACACAAGTCAGTTTATCTGACAACACCACAAGTAGACAAAAAAGGGGAAATTTTGGTGGTGTGACCACAGGATCTAGTGCAGAATTCTCTGTTTTGTTAATAGTATAATGGCCTCTGCTTGACTTCTTGAGTTAGAGGAGATCAAAGGAACACTTTTACCAAAAAGAATGGCTTAGTCTGAACATAGAAGTACTCATGACTATGATGGACAGTTTGCCATCAGAGAGATGTCAGGCCTAGGAGATGGCCTCTCCTGAATATAGGACTTTTACCCAAGTTATGAAGATCCCTGACACTGATCAGCCTACAATCTCATACTCAAAAAGATGTGCTGATGGCTGGAGTACCAACAGTATCCCATCAAACTTTGTCCTCTTATCTGGAATTAGCATCCTTGAGATAGACATACCTTGGAATTTATCCATCAGTTTTACCTGTGCAACAGGTAAGCTGTTGTTCCATAGAACAGTCATCCAATGTTAGCAATATTGAGCCCATGAACAGTAGACTGTACAAGCATATTTATCAGAGGAAAGAACAGTATTTCCATATACACAAGTGACATTGCTTGGTTTACCTAGACAAAATCTAGTGCATCAGTGTTGTGTAACACAGCTATAGAAACCAAGCATAAAATAAACTAATTCCTATCTAGAAAACACACAGCATTAGCCCAAACAGTTAACTGGTTGAGAAGAAATGAAATCCCAAAGTTGTTTTTTTCCATTCTGGGGAACCATCTTTCCAACTAGGTTCTGGAATGGTTATAGGCACAGGTCTGATTGGAAGTACTTTGTATGACATCAATTTAGAGAAAAGTTTGATCCAGCATGTTTGAATGCAAGTGTGAGGCATACGCAAGGTCAGGTGATAGGTGATGCATCTGGCAAGGGTGTGGGATGTCTGCATTTTGTGAAAGGCACTGTTAATACCAGCAAGTTCATCAAAATCCTCAAGTCCCAGTTAGAGCCAACAATTCTGGAGCACTTCAGTGGAGCTGACCAGTGCACATTCCAGGATGACTCTGCTCCATGCCACAGGGCTAAAAAGGATGGCAATATTCATGCATTAAGTGTAGCTGATGTGAAATATTAAGGAAATTTCATTCTGCATATATTGAAAAGACATCTTAAGTTATATTTTAATGCTTTGGGTGAAAGACTATTTTTGAAGACAGAGGATTAAGACACTATGCTGACCAAGCAACAGCCCATATCTCAATTTTATTAAAAACTGCTCAAAGGTAATGGATAACAAAATGCAAAAGAAGAAATCGAGAATAACCTTTGAACTCCACAAAGTCCTAATCTGCATGTGGCACCATGAACTCACTCTTGCCTACATTCAGTCCCTTGTACACACTATTCCATGATGATGTCAAGCAGCTGTCAAGGCCAGAGGAGGGACAATCAAATAATAAAAGAAGTAACAGACTCTGTAACCATTTTTTTGTCAAATATATTGGTGGTGTCATCTTTAAATCTGGGTTTCCTTAATCAGTGAATATTTTTGTATTTGCCAAGTATTTATTGATCATCTGCTGTAATACATTTATGATGGTTGGTTTGTTAATAAAGTTGCACATGTGTGTTTAGATGCCTGAAATGTGAGTCAGCTTAAACCATACAATGTTCATAACTATTTTACACTATTTCTGACATTTGCACAATGCAAAATCTTACAAAAAATTACAGAAACCAAGAAAAGTGTGAAAAAGATTGGGTGATGCAATAACTTTTTACACCATTGTATCTTTCTCTAACTTTGAACTGATGACAAGCTAGTCAACAGCACCCAAATACAGGGATTGACTAAGCAAGTGAAGTCTGTTCAGCTGATACTTCATGCTTTGAATGACTGACTTTTCAATCCACTGCATAGTACACTAATCACATACATAACATAATTTAGTGGATATTACATGTTCATACATTTGTTTCTCTGCTTATAGTCTATCAATGAGGACTGAAGGCTGTAAAATATGTTACTTTAAGTGTTACACAGTTTCATATACACATAGATTGATTAAGTAATGGCTCTGTGAGAATATCTGTTGCATTTAAGTGATTAGTGTCACCCACCCACTGATAAGATACACACTTTGGTAAAACCTCTTAGTATATTCCCACAAATATACACAAACTAACCTTTTGAGCACTTAGTGTAATTTTTATAATAATAGTTATGATTCTGAGTCACATGGGGACTTTATACTTTTAAGTTTGAAATTTGAATTCAATCTGATTCCTATGTTGTATAATATTTGAAATCTCAGTAACTACAAGATTTTATATCCTCATACCTATATTATTGTCCCAATGCATTTCCATTATTTTGCAACAAGTTAACAAAAACATGTGACCAGTGTTTAAAGCTCTGCAAAAATACACAAAAATATTTCAATATTTAAACTCTTTAGCCATATTATATTAACTTGTTTCTATATTTCAAATAAGACTTATTTCTAGGTTCAAGAATGATGAAGACAGGTATATGTACAAAAGTTCACAATTGTGCACATACAGAAAAAGAGAAAAAAAAACTAGAAATTTTTAGTGTTCTTATTGATAAAATAACTTTTTCAAGTTTAACTAAAATTCAGCAACTTTTACAGTTTAACTGAAGAAGCAAGCATATCCACTAACAAAATAGTTAATAACTTGTAATTTTTAGACATTCTGCCTAGTTGGAAATTTGTCAAACATCAGGTAAGAATTAAAAAACATAGACGTGCCACAATGTGCTTTAGCATGCCTAACTGTGTACATTCTACACATTCTATGTATGTTAATTCTGTAGCACATGGTAGTGTTTACTATTTTCATTCATATAATTTATTATTAAAGAGTTATTTCTGATTTAAAAACAATTTCATGAAACTTTTAAAAAGGCTGAAATATTTAAAGTGATAGCTTCCTCTAACAGTATGTATGACTTCTTGCATAAATAGCCAAACTAGAAAATATCTAAAATGTTAATAACTTCATTTACAAATTAGAAGTAACAGCAGTCTCAAGATTTAATTATAAACTCAAAATTGTCAATGTTATTTTACATCATAATCATAGTTCCTGTTTCTCTTAAATCTCAAGAAATCTTAATATTTAATAATTTGTTCAAGCCTACATAAAATTCACCAACATTTTCAATTTAATTGAAGAAGCAAACATATCTCAAAAATAAAACGAGACCTAATTCAACATAAGTTGCAAGCAAGCCCAATTTAATGAAGGTTACATAAAACTGACAAAAAAAAAAACACAGACAATACTAATATGCATAATTAAAGTTCTAAATAATGGGTCTCTCAAATGAATTTCCATACAATTTTGATTATGAGCCCTACTTATTAAGAAAAACTGAAACTTTATAAATTTAATGAAGAAAATTACTAAGAAACGTCATATCAAAACAATAACAGAATATATTACCTTTGTACCACATTGACTACAATGTCTTTTGCAAGCCTGAAAACTAGGATCACAAAATTGAAGATGACAAAAACATGGGCACTGTTTTGTTCCATAACAATCTTCAGTTTCTGGGATTTTCATCTCCTCACAGCTATCACTATTTGTCTCTTCAGCATCACTGTCAGGGATGAGTATCTCTTCAAAGTCTGTCATTAGGCTAGAAAGTAACATATTTCAATTTATATGGTCATATACTACAACAAAATGCTTTGTTCTTACCAAATATTTAAAAAATTAAATTGACCAATTCACAAGAAAACAAAAAATTAACTAAATCTTAAAAAAACAAACTTTTCTAACTTTTGCTTAGTGTTTCAGCTCTTTAGAAAATATATATGTAATAAGGTACACACAACTGAAGTATGTTCTAATAACAAATGAAAGAAGTTGTAAATCTGAAAATGCTCTTGTGCTATGCCACCAGATGAATCAACTTATTTTTTTGTAAGACTATGAAGTATTGTAGTAAACAACTGTTTATAACATACAAATACAATTCATATACTTAACCAGTAATTTTGATTTTGTACTAATATTAACAAACAAAAGAGTGGTTTCACTTGTACCATTTAACAACAAAAGATAGTTACCCAAAAAATTTGAAATTTACTTTATCATATACAATATTTTTTATCAGCTGAACACTGTAGTTTCATGTTGTGTCAACTTATTAAAAAATATTCAATGTGAGCAAAAAATCCACAATTTCAATTTAGAAAGTTTATCTCCCATAGTGCATGGTAACAAATCGTAACACTCTTCAATTCAATTGAAGTGTTTGGGCTTCTGTGTATAATAAATTTGTAATAATTTCTACGTGGAAAGCTATAATTTGCAATTTTTCTCTTTGGCATAAAAAGTCTAAGCTTATTTGAAGAACCATGTAAAAAATTGTCACCTAAACATGATAGGTGTATAAAAATCATATGTATAATATTAATTTTTACTAATTTAGCATGGTTCATGTGAGCTGAAACTGAAGTCCTCAGCAGAATGAAGATATCTGATTCTTCTCCTCCAGTGTCATGCCTGCACACAGGCACTGATGATCATGACTTTCCATTTCTCTCTGTCCCTGGTGTTCCAAAATTCCATTGTTATTAATGGCTTCTTTTTTGTGAATCTATCCAACATCTTTATTCTTTGTTTTTCTTTGCTTCTCCTTCCTTCTGTCTTCCGGGTTATTATTACATGCTCCACTTTTTCTTTCCTCATCACATGGACTATGAACTCAGCTTGTCTCAGGAGTGGGCCTATTTTATGAGAGTCCAAATATGCTTCCACCTGGCAGTAGTAGCTGAAAGCAAGTTGTTCTGACAAACGTGGCAGACAAGGCATAGCTGTTCTTTCACATAACTAAGCAGTGAGCATCCTTGCATGAACCACAATATCAGGGTATGGAGTGAGAACTAAGTACTCGCCCTCAGACCTTTCAGCAATCAAGGAAGATGCAGATTCAAAAGCAACCGGGAAAAAAACTCAAAACGTAGCATACTCGATGTACCAATGGAAGAAGAGGAATCAGATGCAGCTGATCCAATTGGCCTCATGAGAAGCTGATAAAGCAAGGTGCTGGAAAAAGTGAATCTGAATTCTCTCTAGAATGTCAAAGATCACTCGAAAGTACAACCTAAAGGTCCCCTAAAAAAACACCACTGAACTGAATGTATGTCTCCATCTCAATACGGAAGGAGTTTGTGATTTTTTATAATCTTTTGCATTTAAATTAGTAGTTTTAAGTTCAATAATTTAGCATAATTTTATATTTAGTTCATAATAATAATAATAATATAATTCAGTATTTAGAATGATAAACTTGTGTGATTTGTACGTACTACTACTAGTGCCAGTACCACATAAGAATTTTATATTTTTCCTTCTTATTGTCTTTACTTTGTAGTAAGACCCACACTTGTGTTGTTGTTGTTTTAGAATTAAAACAGTCTAACTGATATATATAAAGTTTATTTTGATATTTTGCAAATGGTTTAAAACTCAGTGTACAAATGACAACAATAAAACCCATACGTTGGTTGTGAAACACACTAAGTACATTCATCTCAATAATACAGGGGAAGCTATGAAATTCTCACACTGAAGAGCCTAAGTTTCAAATTCCAACATAAATCTTGCCTATAATGAGAGGAATGTTTCCAGGACTAATCTTTTATGTGCTGTAAAGTCATTTTTTTTTTAATTTATGGCATCTGTATCCTTTGGTAATCTCTTCTAACAGGATGAATCAAGTAACTAGGGTCAGGTGATGTTATTCAAACAACCTGTACTGTAAACTATTATATACATTCGCTAGTAGTGGCAATTAGTTTTGTCTGTGTAGTGAAACAACATACAAGAACATATGTTCAAATAAACTTGTTTGAAAGTTCAAAGAAATGACATTCAAATACAGAAAAGCGTTCTTACTATCATATCTACAGTAATGTTCAAATACGCCTGTACTGGACTAAATGAGAGTGACCATCATCAGGCATGATAGTTTAAGGCAAATGTACAAAGTTCAAGCTGCCAACCTCACGATTTATTTGCCACAATAAACAAAAGTATGGCTACAATGAAACATAAACTTGAAATAAAAATACATTTATGAAACAAAATTAAAATGTTTTTTTATGTACATATATAAACATGAAATCCTAGTTAAAAATAAAAATACTCGTTGATTGTTTAGGTTTACTTAGAAATACTATTTTCGGGTTTTGTATATTACTTGAAACCATAAGCAGAGTACATGATTATTAAAAAAAGTAAGAATAGACAAAATTTGCATTCTATGGATGATAAAAAGGTTTTAGGGATTTTAAAATAATGTACTAAAGCATGAAAAGTAATAAGTTCAAATCTGCAACAAATATCGTAATCATTTCTTATAAATACCATTTCCTAATGTAATTTTCCAAGATATTAAAGATCATAATGCAAAAAAACTAAATTTATCAAAAGTAACGGGCTTTATGTTTCTTAAACTATGTTTATTTATGAAACTTCTTATGAAGTTTCAAACAATTTCATTCACTAGTTT
>NW_013666385.1:325985-335212 GCF_000517525.1 Limulus polyphemus | reverse complement strand
CCAGCCTTATTTTGCTATGTCAAGCACTTTTCTATATGGATGTAATAATATTTCATTTTAAGTTAAGAGTTACTATTTTTCAGGTAAATTACCTTAAGTCTACTTTATCTTGATAATACATATCTACTTTATTTCATTAGTAAAACCCACATTCTTATTGATAGTATTTAAACTTACCATTTAACTAAAAAGAGTTCATTTATGCACAATTGAACTTAGAAACATTTTTTCATATCTGACCAAATTTTTCTAAAGTTAACTTTTATGCATAAAAGAACAGGTAAATTTTTAATTGATACAAATAAAAATGTGAAAGTCATCAAGCAAAGTGCTTCTGACATAAGCTAGTCGTCACTAGTTTAGCAATGTAAGACTAGAGGGAAGGCAGCTAGTCATCACCACCCACCGCCAACTCTTGGGCTAATCTTTTACCAACAAATAGTGGGATTGACCATCACATTATAACGCCCCCATGGCTGAAAGGGCGAGCATATTTGGTGGGATGGGGATTCAAACCTGCGACCCTCAGATTGCGAGTCGAGCGCTCTAACCACCTGGCCATGCCAGGCCTCGACATAAGTAAAAGAAAATCCAGGTTGATAGCACTAGGAACACCAGTAATAGTAGGAACACAGGTATAATTACAAACATTTTTTAACATATTATATTAAATATAATAATGATGGTATATAAAATAGTTGAAATATCCAGCCACATGAGTGGGCCACAGGCACATCCACAGAAAATCAACTTGGGGTTTGGGGGCTTCCAAACATATTCCTACATCACCACCAAATTATCTCCTCAAATCTACATTGATCTGATAATTTAAACTGAAAATTCAAAGTACAACTAGAAAATAAAGATGCTATCATAATAAAAATACTCATAAAAATTGTTTGCTATGAATAACATCCAACACAGTTACACAGAAATGAAACTGCTGGTAACTAACTAGAATATTTAATGATACAACACCTCGCCTTGCCTACTTTGAGCCATCAATTATGATTGATTCTTGCTTGGGAGAAAGATAAGACAGAATAGAGAATACCTGAAAGGCATTGTTAGAGAACTACATCTATCTGGGATGTTTTTTGGTTGAAGCTTCTAGTAAGTTGAAACATCATCCATTCCACTAACAATGCCTTTCAAATGTTTGGTGGATTGATGTAACATATCAAGACAAATGTGGAACTTTTTTTTTTTTTTAAATACAGATGTTCCAAGTTATAATTTTCCTATATTGAAAATTTATTTACATCCTCTCACATACATAATAGCTGTTCTTGTTCTGTGCTTCCCTCTATTTGCAAACATTTTTACCATGCCACTAGCCTTTCTCTCCCAGGCAGAAATGTAAGCACCAGTTGATAATGGGGAGGAAGGGTGAATGGAAGTAAGTATCTGTTGAAAATACATTTTCAGTCCAAGAAAATTATAATTTCTGACAAAATACCTTACTTCCACTCACATTCATAACTAGAATCCCACATTTAATAGGTGGAGGGACTGGTACAAGGCAGAAAGTAAAAGCATCCTTCGAAAACATTCGAAGGACACCCTAACAAGGGAACCCTATAATAAGATGATTATACATGGGAGACTGCACAACTTCTGTACCAAGTATACTCTTTGCCCAGATGTGGAAAGGGTGCAACAGATCCAGGTGGAAAATTGGAGAGAAACTGGTTGGACAGTGATCCTAACCATAATATATTATAATTTCATTTTCCCTGATGAACAAAATGTGGGTAAAATAAGGGATGTGCCCAAGGTGTAGAGTGGCTAGGACATGACAGACTTTACACAGCAAGCCAGTGCATCCAAATCTTGACTGCCAGAAACCAACATCCATGCGGGGGTAGGATGAGGATCAAACCATTGGTAAGTCAACTACAATCAAAAACTCAACTCCCAAGACCCAACATCCATGAGGGGTTAGGAAAGAGGATTATACTGTCTTCACCTCAAGTTCAGCTGACCAGAGGGAGAAATCTCACCACTGATCTGTGAACAGAGCAAATGATAGCAAACATATATATATGATAACAAACATATATATCCCACCCAAATCAAACAGACCAGAAACAACTCAAACACAGTACCTTCCTTGGCACAAAGACATTGAGGGATAGCTAAAGGGGAAGAAGCAGAGCAACCAACAAGTGCACCCACAGTGACCCACAACAATGAGGCAGTTGAGTTAAATTAACTGAAAGCCCAGGAACACCCTGAACATGTGTGAGTACATCATGTCAACTGATTCAGCTCTAAATCCAAAACTCAACTGTTGGGAACTTACATCCATGCAGGGATAGGATGAGGGATCCCAATCAGCACAACATGAGTGTGGACAGTATGTTCATTGGTTCAGCTCTAAATCCAAAACTCAACCGCAGGGGATGAACTTCTATGCAGAGGTAGGATGAGGGATTCCAATCATTATGACAATGCACTCCATAGCTACAACATCCCCTCGGACAAACCTGTGCAGAGATGGAGCATCCATTTGGAAGATATCTCGTCATCTATATCAGCAAAACACCACCACCCTACTCTCAATTGAATGGAATATTTATTATTTATATTGTATATGTCTCATTCAGGAGGATATCTCCATGGTCCACCACCCAGTGACATGGAAATGGAAAATGGTAAGGGCTCTCTTACTCCACTACAAGAAATTGGGGAAAAACATGGTGGAGAGTCTGGAAGAACATTCACACCAGAGACAGTGTAATGGGTGACCACAAAACCTTATTTTGAAAAGCACACCAAACCCGATTTATCCAATCTAAAAAATGGCAGCATTCTCCTTCTGCTTTACCCATGAAGTCAATGGGTTAGTATGGTCCGGGACAGGCATATGGATGAAGCAAAGATATTGCGAGGAATAACTTACAAGTTTATGTGATTGTAATGAACAGTGTGAATTTTGTGGCCATGTAAATTTTCAAAGTGGAGTCAACATGGCTTTACAGTGTGGGTTTTAGTACAATTCTAAGTGATTGAAGTATACCTGGACACCACTCAACTCGCCACAAAGGGGGATCTTGGACAAAACATGGACAGGCCAGTGAAAAATAATATATATATATATATCAAAAGAATTAACTTACCCAGTTACAGTCTCACCAAAGAGTGAAGGATGGTGAAAGATGAGACAAGGAAGAAACAGCTACCCAAAATAGATAATGGGAAATGAACGTATGAAGTGTAGTCCTAGTGCTCAACAGATGAAGTACCTCTAACGGATGATGGGGTTGAGATTTAAGTAAAAAGTGAGGTGCCTGAACAGAATGAAGATGCTAGGAACTAATTCCAGGAAGAAGGAGACAAGGAATAAAATGCCAATAGAATCACAAGCTGAGTCCAATCGGTAAGGGAGGAAGAGGAAAAATCATGAACAGAGGAGTAATGCAAGGGAATAAAAATGCAGGAAATGGAATCAACAGAAAGAAGCTTTGAAAGCAATGAAAGAACTCGGAGCATATACAGGACAGGAAGGTTCATTTGGATCCGATCGAGAATAAAGGTGGAAGATGGCAATAAATGAAAATGAAGAAAAGAATATTCCACATCAGCCCCCAAAGTGTAGGTTAGTAATATTGATTCAGAACAAAAAGAACATATCGAGGCAAAACAGCTGAAAAAACCAGATCTGTGCCAACCAGGAAGGATCAATTAGAAAGACCTGACATGGATAATCAAAATCACCTTGGGAAGAAGACTAACCAAATAAGAAAAACTAAAGTTATAACCTGGAACTAATCTTGTCTGAATGTAGGGACAGCCAGAGTGAATAGATGATGAACTGGAGATCAAAAACAAAAGAGGTAACTTCAAATTGAGAAAAGACTCAAATGCTTCCCATGGAGGAGTACACCACAGGAGGCAGAGCCACCAAAAATTTGAGAATCGAGAGGCCACTTCTTGAGAGAAAGTGTGTTAGGACTAGAAAGGCAAACTGCAACAAGGTGGAAAACAACATCCAAGTGTGTGGGTTGAAAAAGGGAAATCCACTGTCAACTACAATGGGAACAAGAATGAGTGCCCCCTTGGCGAGTGATATAAGCAACCACCATTGAACAGTCAGAATGAAACATGATTAGTCAAATCTGGACAAGAGGAAGAAAGTGAAATAAAGCACATTGGACTGCCAGAAGTGCTAGGGTATTAACATGCTAAAACCTTTCATCCATAGATCACTGTCTTGAAGCCTCCTGCTGATTTACCCATACTCCACAACTTGAGAGATGAGCATCAGGGAAGAGAAACAAATTCAGATGAGGGGGAGGAATCAGTAAACCCAAATACATGGGGGATATGTTCAACCACCAATGCATACAGTCAAAGAGGGAAGGAGGAAATTTAAGAGGAGAATCCAAAGGAACCCTAGCAAGAGATGATGGGTTGTGCATCATCTCCTGAAAATATCACAAATGTGCCAGACTTAAATGGAGGAGTGCTTCCATGGAAGCTACATCTTACAATGCATTAGAACTTCATTAAGAGTAAGATAGTGAAGCGTAATGATGTGGATAACAGAAAGCTCCACTGAATGCATTCAAGGATGAGAATAGATGTTCCCTAGGGAGGAAGGTGTTTAAAAAGACTCCCCAAATAGCCAATATTGTTAGGTAAGCAACAGGAAAACTTATGCAACTGGAAAATCCAACCACCTGAGCTGCTTGTGTAAAAAACAGATGAGTATGTTATGACCAATCCCTTTCAGAAAGAGCTAACTCAAGATAGATGTCCAAGTAGTGATGCTAGTAAAATCCCCAAAAATGTGGAAGTTGGGTAAAATGCAAACCACCTGACATAAGACATACCTGAAACAAGTCTGAAGAGCAAGGAATGAAACTGGTACTGAATTACATGGTAAAAAAAGACGGCATTCTGAGAAATGAAATTGCCCACCCAATTAAGATTAAGACCTGTAGGTAGGACACATAAAATACGGGTAGATGCTGGACATGGAACATGAATAAAAATGGCAATAACTCAGAATGAAACAACAGAGCAACCAAAAAAAAAAAGAGTATAGCATCACAAATACCCCACACGATGCTAAATGCACAGGAGTAGCTTCAAAAAACAGACCAGTGGAGAAAAAGAACCAACTGTAAGTCCCACCACAGAAGATCCTCAAAGCAAGGAAGCAACATGTGTAGAGAAAGAACTGATGATGGCAATGCCCCAACATGGTAGGAAATAGGAAGAGGTATCCCACAAAAATCCCCTAGATATAGGTGGAATGCCTAAGAAAGGAGGTGTAAGATAGACATTTCTTGTGGGAGAGTAGATAAGGTATGACAAAGCTGAAAAATTAGGTGGTAGATAAAATGGATAGGATTAAGAGATACTGCCCCCCATACCAGCAACAGAAATTCTAAGTACATAGAACCAATAAGAAAATCTGCTTGATGACAAGTTGAGGCAAATCAAACCAAAGCCTGTGGAGGGTGAGGCTTGCATGTACCCTCACCCAAAAGAGAGACAAAAATGCTCATCATAAAACATGATGTCTAAAGAAGGAAGGAAAAAATGATACTGTGAAACATGTATAAAAAAGGCTGAAGTAGATGTAGCAGATTCCACAGTAAAAGCTTGGGAAGGCAAGCCATAACCAGGTGGAGGAAAACTGACAAAATCTAGGTCATCCTAAATGGGTTCAGCAGTTGTAGAAAGATGGTGAGCAATAGTAGAAGAAGATAGGGTTGTCCCCAGCCACCAAGGATCCACACAAACTAAATTATTTGTACGAATTATAATTATAAAGAATTACGAAATGAAATAAGTGTGTAGTGAAATTAACATATGTATAAGATGTTATGTGTTGAAGAAAATAAGATATTTAAACTAATTATCGATTTACCCGTAGGATGAATTACACGTAAACCAAAAATAACAGAAACTTGCTAAGCCTAATCAAACTATGCAGAAAAAAATATATCATTAAGCTGTAATTTAGAAACCCTAACCTAAAAATAATATGTACAATATCGGGAAAAGAAGTTTGTGTGGACCCCAGCTCCAGAGTTCCACACAAACAAAGTTAATATGAAGAAGTATAAAAGATATGTAATAACGAAAATGAAATAGATGTTATATTGTAAAATTAAATAAGTGTGTATTGACAATAATGTATGTATGAGATGTGATGTTTTGAAGAAAAACAATATAATAAACCTAATTTATGATATACAAGTAAGATGAATTACAGGTAATCCTAAAATAACAAAGAACAATGTTACACCTAATCTAACATTATAGGACAAAGGATACAACTAAACTCTAATTTTAAACCTGAACTTGACTATGAGTATTGATCTTTCTATCTGAATTTATGTTACTGAACCAAAATAACTACATATAATAAAATGAACAGTAAAAATATACAAAAACCACAACAGTATAACATCTTATCTTTCCAAAGTCAACACCATGTTTCAAAATGTGTGGGCCCCCAAACTTGAGTCGGGGCTCAACAAAGGTAAACTCATTAGACAATCAATCTCCCAATGAAGCAGATGATAATTCTCCAATTAAGGACTGCTACCTGAAGCCTGTGTAAATGTGCTGATATAAGATATAACCCTCGAAGTGGTAACACACAATTCAGAATACAAAATTAATAGCCAAACACAACAGTGTTAGCAGAAAAAAACTAAAAAGTAGAAAAAAAATTTGTAATGAAGTATTAAGTTCTGTAACTGTTAGAAATTTAAAATATGTCCACTTCCGAATAAGTTACAAATATCACTATTGTATAATAACTATTAAACTTATTGAATAACAGTGACATGAAGATACAAAACAAACAAAAAACAACTGAATAGAGAGCACAAACATCTGAACATCAGCACTGCAAAACAAGAAGTGATAGTTAGGTAGAATAGCATAGAGGGAGTCGCATGGGTATGTGGCATTACTATTGGTGGGGGTTTGTCACACGATAATTTGAATGTGACAATCAGTTAAACCATTTGAATCGTGGGATGCATGGGAGTGAAAGGTTGGTTGAATGAGAAAAAACTGTTGCAAATAGAGGACAGCAGTGAACGAGAATAGCTATGTATGCGAGTAGAAGTAAGGTACCTTTTCGGGAGTTTTATTTCATATACCATTAATGGTATTAAATGAGTCAATCACTATTCTAATTGTTACAATAAGATTAGCTACACCAGGCAGTTTTCAGTATTACATTACATAGCAGTAGAAAAATCAAGTTATTAAAACTAAAAGCAAAGTTTTCAAATGTAAATGTATTTCTATCAGAACTCAAAATAAGCAAGATTAACTTGCAAGTAATTATCCATCTAATGTAAATTTTTACTTCTTTTAACCTTGTCTATTTTGGTTTCATTAAATAAATACAAATGTCTGATCAGTAAAGAATGGCTGAAATTCCCCATTATGTTTGTATGGTTGTCAAGAAAACACGTTAATGCAATATCACCAAATGTTCTCAAATTGGAACCCCCAGCTACAACCTTATAATAATCCAAATATTTTACCCACAACATATTTTAATTTTGAAAATGTCCAAATTAAAGAATGCTTCTTCACCTCAGCAGGCTAATAAAGCCAAAACCAGGAAGACAGTCCAAAGATAAGACCCCAAAATTCATAATAAAATTCACTGCCTTTACCATCACAATAAATAATTTGCATAGCCATACAGTTGAACAAGTAAGAATATGTCTAAGAATCAGTTTTTCCTATGTTTCAGTCTATAATGATTTACCAAGAAGAATATTTGAACACAACTTAAAAATACACAGAAATCAAAATGCTAATCAAGCAATACTTAAAGAAAATGACCAAATATACATTAAAAATTTTGTTTTTGTGAAATACTAGAAATAGGATAGTCATTCTCCATGCATATATTGTTACTAGAATTTAATTAAGTTTTAGAAAACATGTTCATAAAACATTTAATTAGATATAATTTTGCAAAGAAAAATTAATTTTTATTTCCCATCATATGACAGACATTCAGCATCTCGTATGTGATTCTAAGTCGATACTGTGGCAGAATGAACATGGTTGTATAGTGTGTAGTCTATGTACAAGTTTAATCAATTTGTGAGCATTGAAATTCGATATATTTTCAATTATCTATCAATGAGGCACTTTCTGACATTAGACACATTAATAATATTGAACTGTTTTCTGTTGACTTTTGGCATATGTCAGAATTATTTGCTTCAGTATTCAAATATTATTCTATTTAAATATAATGATACCAACAATTCAAAATTTTCATAATGATGATGCAATTTGTACTTTTATCAAAATTCTGAAATATCAACTGAAGTTTCACAGATACTGCATTTATTATATTTCAGAAACCACAGTAAACTTACAATAGACCTAACCCACATAGACTGTAAGCTTAAAAAATACAACATAAAAACGAAATACTCATACAAATAAAAATGGTGAGAAAAACAAGTACTTAATACACCATAAAGATACTTTATGCTTTGTAATCAAATCTTGAAATAATATCTTCAATAAATCTAAGTCACAAAATTTTTAAGTTATGAAGTAAT
The DNA here is from genome assembly GCF_000517525.1 of Limulus polyphemus. Taxonomy (NCBI): domain Eukaryota; kingdom Metazoa; phylum Arthropoda; class Merostomata; order Xiphosura; family Limulidae; genus Limulus; species Limulus polyphemus. The sequence continues at coordinate 326,642 of NW_013666385.1, read as the reverse complement.
GTTTTGCCAAAGAATAAAATTGTATAATGAGTAAACATTACCAGAAGAAAATTACTTTTAGTTTAAACTTTTTATACCCAAGTGAAGTATTGCTTACCTCTAGTTTTCTCAAAAAAGCACGCATTTTGCTAAAATTCAAATATTCATCATATCTTCCACACAGCCTTGCCTGTTCTGGCAGTAAAAATCCAACAAACTCTTCAACTAAAGCTTGGTGATTTATCAGTATCTCTCTGACATCTTCATATAACTGAATAAAAATAAAAAGGAAGCACAAACTAATTTTTCAAGCCAGCTTGCATACACATCTTACAAAATTTCAATCCATTTGTAATCTACTCTACTGACATTTTAAACTTAATTAATTCTTCAAAGATGTTTATAGCTATATGTCCATTTGATTTCCAAGATCCAAGATTAGAACTGAGAAACATACAAAAAGCTACTTGTAATCTATTAACATTGAATGATGTAGGTCTTCAAGGAAGAAAGTACAATTTGGACCATCTGTATATATACACCTGGAAAAACGTTAAGCACCCCCAAATATTTTTCAGGATTGCTTATTGAAAATAAGGTTTAATTTTCATGATGTTGAGCAATGTTCATAATTTCAAACATAATTAAAAGGATGTGAGCGTTCAGGAGTGACATTTA
>NW_013666385.1:316089-324969 GCF_000517525.1 Limulus polyphemus | reverse complement strand
TTATAATCAGTCACAAGAACGTTGAATCTGAATCACTTGAAAAAAACACGGGGGTGCTTAAATTTTTCCAGGTGTATAGTACAGACATGCCACAAGAATTTACTCTATTTTTTTCATTTAAATGAACCTGAAGAGCTATTATGATAAGCTAACTGAAAACCTTGGACATTAATAGTTCAGCATATAGTCTAGATGGCAATATCTTTTTTTTTATATACAAGATCCTTTCATCAGAAGCTGAGGAAAGAATGTCAACTTGTTGTCTTTTACTTCTTAATGGAAATATTACACTCATTTAAAAAAACAACTTGCTCAACTTCTGAGTAGCCTTTCTATACACTTTTCTCAGATTCGTATTTAGAAGTACCTTTAGATTTTGCCATCCTCTTTCTTATAAGGATAAAATTCCCAAACTAATGATGTCACTAACTGTCTAAAAATAAACCTGTCCTTGTTTGCTCAAAAGACCACATTGGTCCCACTAACCAATGTTTCCTTCAAAGAATCAGTGAACATTCATCATCTGCACTGTATATCAGTTTGCATGTCCTAGTGTGGTATTTTCAGGTTCAACTGATATATCTTACAGCAACAAGTAGTTCCACAGATTTATATTTCCAATGTTCCATTCTTGAAACAAATAAACCAAAATGACTAATTGAAAACCTAATGATGCATGCAAAGTTCTTTTAGGTGGTTTTTACACTTACTTTTTAGAAATACCAACAGCTAAATATTACCTCTCATGACTGCTTATTACATTTCAGTAAACAGTAAAAATTCAGTTCAAACAACACTTTAAAACTTTTAGTATTGCTGCATATAAAAATTCATAAAAAAGCATGCATGTTAGACTTACAAGAACAAGAAAATCCACTCAAAATGACCCATTGGTAATTTTTATTATTATTAATCTCTTGCTAGTCTGCAAGAAAAATGGCTTGGTATATTCCACCTGAACCTTTCATATAATACTAAATAACGTACTGCAAAGGTCACAGGTGTATTGAAAAGATAATTTGTTTTTCTATGTTTTACATAAGCTAAAAAACATCATAATTCTTGTGTAAAGGATATTACCATTACCCCTTGAAGTTAGCTTTCTTACGCACATCTTGTGTTCCTTTGAAAAGCTTAAGTACAGGGTAAAACAGGAACTACCACCCAATAATACACGAATATTAGATAACTATAAAAATGTAGATACTCAATGCTTTGCACACTATACAATCAGTTTCTTTAGGGATCCAACCCTTATATTATATATGTAATGAGGAAGTAAAAAAAATCAATACATATATTAAATTTTATTACAAGAAAAAAGAAGATTGGGCAAGTACTTTATTTTTTGTTTTTCATGTTTATTCTTTATCTATTATTATAAAGTAATCAAAATTAAAAGTAAGGATCTTTTTAGGTTAGTTAAGATTGAATTAGGTAAAATAAATAATATAATAAAAATGTTTCATGAGGCACACATGCGAGAAGCTCGTAGTAGCTTGTGGGCAATGTAATTTGATAGCGTAACATGAGCTGCACGTTTCCTAAGTGATTTACAACTTATAATTGCATGAATAGTAGTTAGACACAGTTCAAAGGGCAATAAACAATACAATTTAAATATAAATAGATGTATATTTATTTAGATTTTTTTTGTATGTGGTTATGATGTTGGTCAAATTGACCGATCCTGTATAGAAATAGGGTAGAGTAAATAACAGATAAAGTATAAAGTTTTACTGAAAACAAACATTTGAAATGTATTTAGGAGCTTTTAGGGATTATACAAAGGAATTTTGAGATGAAGAAAAGTAATTTTAATCTTAACATGAAAATTACTTTGCACAAGAACTATTGAAAACAAATACTCAATATATTCAAAGACAAATCTTTATTTTAGTTTATTAAAAATACTTCATTAAAAAATATGATTTTTTGTACGTATATTTTTGTATGTACGTGTTAACCGAAAACTGCTAAATTTTATAAAGATACACACAGTATATAAAAAGTTAGAAGTATTAAATCTATAAAGACTTTAAACAATACAAAAAAGTCATGTGGTCATATTGACTGTGCCCATGTTGAGAGAGTTAAGGCAGATGGTAGAATATTTAAAGCATACCTTTATGCAGATTTTCCTCATTGTATTTTAAGAAGTTTGTGCATATCTGATATGAGTACCTTTGGCTTCATAATTAGTTAGCTGTCTGTCAATAATCCAGTTAAAAGGACCTTCATATATCAATTTTGGATTAGTGTAAACATCAAAGCAGGTAAGGAAGTTTTGGATTGAGCCTACTAGTACTAGTATTTTGTCTCTGGGCCAGAAACCCTCCCCCCTCATTTTTTTCACTACATTTTAATGATTTGACAATAGAAATGACTGAAATCCACTAAATACTTGTTCTTTCTTCACTCTAAAATACCTTATTTCTCTATTTCGCTATTTGAGAGATCTTGTAAAATGGAAAGATTACAAATATCCATTGTGACAAGTGTTCTAATGTCCACCATCAAATCTTCCTTCCTCTTCATAAACTTTGCAAATGTTAAATGTTATTTTAAGCTCTTTTGCTGTCTTTGATCATGTATGATGTTTTTCTTTTAGTTGCAAGATCCTTCAAATTTTGACTAGTTTTCTTCTGCATTTGGAGAGACAGGATTTCCCCAAATAATTTTGGGTGCTATCACCACAGTTTCCTTCTGAAATTACAATCTTTGCAGTATTCTGTGATAAGTATAATTTCTCATACAGTTGCTCAACAATCCCTTTCCTCTTTTCCCTGATAGTTCTCCAAGATTGTTGGATTAGTTAGTACAAGTAATTGGTGGCATCAGCCTTTAAAGCAAATGTATCTGAAGACTCCAAAAGGGTATCATAACCATTCTTTATGTGGTCCATTTGCCATTTTAGCTACTCAATTTCATGTACCAAATATTTCCTCTTAAGGCACAACTCCCCTTTTTTCTTCAAAATATGCCTTGCTCAACTTGCAGAAAATTGCAAGCCTTCGAAATATCAACATTCAAACCCCTCCACATAGTGAATATGGTATACAATAACATATTGTGCAACACCTGATTCACATTAATATTTTTAGTTTCTATCTCTTACTAGAAAAACCTCTCACCATGTAATTTTGGCCACAAGATATTAACAGTAACATCTTTACGGCCCTTCACAATATACTGCAGGGAGTCAATCCTCTCAGTAACTGGATCAAAATCTTTCAAGTCAGATGACAATGATACCAGTGTCCAGAAATTCTCAAATTGATAAGTGCATCTCACAGTTATCAGGCTTAAACCTGTTGGCATCAATGAGTGTGCTGAGAACTTTTTTTGCATTTCTGGATACAAGTATCTCTGCCACAAGTCATGATTCTTGGATTCAGCCAGGTCAATTTTCTGGCCAAATTTTAATAGATGATTTTTCCAAGAGCTTCTTATCAAAACTACGATGAGGAAGACTTTACACTCCACATAAAATTCAAAAATCTGTCAATCACTTACTTTATCTTTTTTATGGGATTCTGCAATCCTCTAATCCTTGGGACAAGACTACATAGCTTAAATCTATATAAATAATACACTTGTATTTGTATGTCCAGAACTTTTCTCACAAATTTCTCAATTAAATGCTACAAATTTATATTGTTAAAAAGGTCTTTGTATGTGGATTCCGAATTGGACACTGGCTTTTCTATTCAGAATCACCTTACCTGCTTAGCGAAACTTTTTAATGCAAGAAGTATGCTACATAATGGCACAATGTCATTGTCCTCACATGACAACTGGCTACTATTTCAATTTTAGTTTCTATTTATTTCAAAAGTATTTCACACCAACAGGACTTAATCTGCATGTAATTTCCTAAACAAATTGAACATTACACTAAACAAAATTTCTATGGGCTTTCTCACCTTATTTAGGTCTAAAATATGCATGCTCAGTTTATTCAAAACCATATGCTTTTCACTTTGTGAACATGCACTAAGATGTTTCTGCATATTCAGCTAAGTCTGCCTTTACTACAACTTTACATTTACATTACTTTGCAATAATTTAGCTTTGGTTCATTTCATAGACTGCTATAAACACCTTTCAGCTACTTATTTCTTTACTATGGGAATTATTCTCCATTTTTGTTTTAGTTTTATCTGTTTGGTAGTGGGTTAAGAAATGTGTGATTTGATTTGCCAAATACTTATAGAAAGCAATTAGCAGGCATCATTGGATATTTGCATTTCTCTTTAACAGTTTTATGCAATTGGTTGTTTGGTTCCTTGATCTCTTTTGAAGTCTCTGAGACTTTCTCATACTGTAAAATGTTGAGCTGCATATCAAGGGCTTTATGTGTTATTTTCATATTCTCAATCTATCTGCACTTACAAATGTTAAAGTAAAATCAGTACAACCTAACACAGACATATAATCTTTTCTTACAACTGAAAAGTTTTTGAAAAACCAGCACAAACTTGACAATAATCTTTCCACACCCCAATTTTACCCCACACTCCCATACTTCAATGTGTCATGGATAACATGAATCCTACAGCTAACAAAGTTGAACAGATGGTGATCATAGATTTCAAGCTTGTCATGAATGATGTTATGTAGTTTCCATTTGATATTGGTCCCATCTATTCACAGTTGTAAGAGATTCTTCAGCGGCAGGCCCACTTCCAAAAGCACAATGAAATTTACAAAACATATCTACTGCTTTGGCATGGCCAAAATTTGTTAAGTATTATATCATGTAATTATTATAATGTTATCCCAAAGGTAAAACAAAATCTTTTTGTCCAGATTGGGATTTTTTGTTGAACTTTTTATCACATATGAAGACATGATTTTTGGCATTTCTCACTTGCTGTAAAAGAAGGGCTTATAAATGTGGGTCTATACTAAAACAGCACAGATAAGATCATATTATTTCTCCACAAGTGAATTTCTTAGCTGTTTCACTATCTTAAAATGTCTTCTACATCAATATTGCATCTTTTCACAAGACCTGTATGAGTAATGTAAGTCTATTACATTCAAAGCCCATAGAATGTCTGCTTATAGTGTGACATTTCTTGTAACTTGGAACAACAATGAAGATGTATTTGTACTGTGACGAATTTATTATTATATATTTATTTTAATATCGATGTTTTCTTGAATTAAATTTATATTTACAAGTGTACATAACTTATACAGTTAAATATATATTGCAAACTTCCACCTATTTTCTAAAGGTGTAGAAGATTCTTGAGTGTAAGAATCAACAATATATGTGTGTAAATAAATGCTAGTGTAGCTTTTTATTGTTACATAAACTGAATTTTCTAGAAACTCTACACACGCCTATAAATATAACCAATGCGATGCGCCAAAAAAAAAGAGTATCTATTATTAGTTTGCTATAGTCAGTGTGATATAAATTTTGGAAGCTATAACTGTGATTGTTATAATGCTTATCAGTCGGAAAACTTTAGGTATCTGACCAGTAGCACTTACAAAGTTCAAATATTACAAATCATTTAACTTCAGTGGATTCACATCCACTGAAGTACTTTTACAAAAACATTATATAAGTTCATCATGGAAAACTTGGAGCATGTGACTTGTTAAACAATGAAGGACAAAGCTAACTAGCTCCCAATTAATCGAATTTTACATACATCAACTCGTAATTAACTCGTTCATCGTGAACCCTCAATAAGACATCAATGAAGCTCCAGACTAGAAAGAAGACTTTATATTGCTTGTAAGTTTCTAAAATTTTTGTATATAAATTTTTGTGTGTAATAACTATTTGTAATAACTGTTATTGTAAATTGTATTGTTGTTTGTATATTAAAACATTTGTGTTAAAAAAAAGAAAACTGTGTATATCAATCTTGTTGTCAAATATCATAAACTGACTATATGTCGACTTTTACTTACCTGCTAAATCCAAAGTACAATTTAACTACTAAATTTAAAGTATCAGTTAACTCAATTTCAGGCTATTTGAAATTCTAATACATAACAGTACTTATAGGATTGAAACTGCAGTTGGATGAGTACTACTACAACCTCCTTCACTAGATATACTAATACAAATGTTGGCTTACATTTTACGATTTTGTGAGGATCTACAAGCTTCATCTCTTAAGTCAACATATCAAAAATTGTGTTATAGTGTACTTCCATATTTTATCCGTACAAGTATATTTTAATTTGTTTTCCTCTAAAATTTTGCTTTAGCGTAATAAACAAAGATTGATCAACAAATTTCATCTTTTTAGTATTTCTATAACCACAGATCATGTACACTTCACTGTTTATATCATTAAGTATGTAACATTCATTTTCAATCTTATGCTTTGGCTCTAATATCCAATGGCTATAAAAACTAAATGACGTGGAAGGGTCTAGATTTAAAACACTGACACTAAGAGCCAAAGGGACTTTAAATTTTGTATTTTTTTATAAGTGAAAAATGGTCGAGCTTGTACATTTTCAAAATTTAGTGCAATCAACCTATTTTAAAAATAGAAAAATGATAACAGAAAACTACAAGTCAAAAAAGATACAGCTTTAAAAGTTTACATTCTTTAATTGGTGTTTAGTTATTTTAAAAAATATTTTTAAATCATGAGAAATACTGAAGAGTAAAAATGTGGCTAAGAATTTCACGTAATAACATATCAAATAATATTAGCATAATAGAAGAAGAACAGTTCAACAATAAAATAATTTAGATGTCAGGATTAACAGAATAAAGCGTACTGATTGAAAAAATGCATAGGATCACAATCTCATTTTAAAATGAAATCAAGTATAGACAATTTTAATTCTTCACTCTCTATAGAATATAACTCCAAACTGTTACTTTCAAAAAAGAAAAACTTCTCAAACAAGTATCTCTAGATAAATTCTTATTGTTTGCTTGTTTGGAATTAAGCACAAAGCTACACAATGGGCTATCTGTGCTCTGCCCACTACAGGTATCGAAACCCGGTTTCTAGCATTGTAAGTCTGCAGACATACCACTGTACCACTGGGGGGCAGATAAATTCTTACACACGTAAATGAACTTTGTTTACTCAGGATGAGACAAGATAATTCTCTGATGCAGGTTGCCTTTACTACTTACTTGCAAAGGTGAATTATTGCAATTTTCATATTCACAGAGAACTTCCAGAAATTTAATATAAGTTTTCTCTTCATCTTTCAGTGCTTCTTGAACTCTCATCAGGTAAGACTGAGCAAATATCATTTCTTTTTCTTCTTTCTATAAAAGAAAGTGAAAGTGAATGGGATAATTTAGAGCATTTGGAAACTAGTAATATCACTAATTACTGGATTTTTAGTATAATCATAATAAAGCAAGTGGACAATGAAATAAATTCATAAAGGCATCAAAATCACATGACAGATGTTTATACTTTATACTAAACAACACTTACTCATGAGAGAAAATTTTCACGTTTTTCAATCCACAGAGTGAAGACACTCAATAATATTTATATGTTCTGTTGAACTAATTCATTCTCATGAAGTATAAATCACATCCACTATTTAATGATTTTTTAATCAGTAAGAATAAGATTATCACTAAGGTGGTTAGAACATAATATAAATTGTTCAACCACATGACTCAGTTCAGAGAAACCAATCACTATTGGTCCATTTTAACTCTTTCAGTACTGGCATCCTTTTCTGTGCATGTCACGTGGTTTTACTGAGTTACATTCAAAATTTAATTAAAGTACTTTATTATCATTGTATACAAATAAACCTGGCATCAAAATGTATCTAATAATCCAACATTCAATATTATATAAGTTTTAACCACCATAAAAAATACAAAATAAAACTAAATGCACTTTGTTCTTTCAAGAATGACTGCAAATTATATCAAGAAATATAGCTGTTTATCCTCAATAGCTTCAGGCTCATAACAGTTTACATCTGTTTATACTCAATTTTATTACTTTATTGACCTTACAACTGTGTTTAGCTAATAATCCCACCACACACATTGTAAACCACTTGGTTAATGTACAAGCTACTCACAAGCATACCTTGTGAGGAAAACTTATTACTATCTTTCTTTATTTTATCTAATAAGTTTCTAATTTTTCCATTTTAGTTACTTTTATAATGATAAATAAAGAATACATGTAAAAAACAATAAATTTGTTTTTGCTGTCGACTATCAATGAAAATTAAGCCTACTTTTTATACTAATGGTACTACTACACTAATTTTTTTATTTAATTAAAGAATGCAATAAAGGACAAAAAATAATAACATGCAAAAGCAAATCGTGTCCTATATTGTAATTTTTTGGCTTTCTAGCTTTATCAATAAAGTTAATGAAATGTTGAATGTAACTCTAAAATGTCATGACGTGTACAATATGATGGTTGTGAAAACCAAAATTTTAAATGTTACAAGTCTTACCAATACATTTGTTCTCTCTTCAGAGATAAAATTGTAATTAAATCAAACAATACTTAGAGGTTGCTCAACAACATAGAAGTTTCCTAAATAGGAGAAAAATAATGAATATCACTTTCTGATATGTATTTTGTTTTAAAACATAAAAGGATGTGCCATTTGCCATTTTCCAGTAATACAAATCACACATATTTTCTTAATTGAAGGAAAGGTCTAATTTTGTAAATGTCATACACTTTTACTTTAAAAAAAATAAATAAAAAGAGATGTCATTTTTCCGTATTTAGTGTACTCTTAATTAAACCAAAAACTAGAACTATGTCATGAACATAATGTATTGTTACATATCTGCTCGCTTGTTAATTTCCGGTATAAATTCTTTCCGAGTGATTTCAGCGATACAAGTCCCTTCTTGATTAAAACTAGTTTATTCTTTCT
>NW_013666385.1:305032-316079 GCF_000517525.1 Limulus polyphemus | reverse complement strand
TAAATCACATGATTCACATACTTTACTTACGGTGCCGTCTAATCGCTTGACTCAATTATCTCTATCTTCAATCTATCTGCCTATCTCTGCAATTCTATCTTCTTTTACTGGCTTTATTTGCCAGGTTTATATACTAAAAAAGAGGGTGCCTGGAAGAAACTAGAGTTGCCAGGAAAATTCATGATCCTTCTAGAAACTCCAGCAAGCATGCTCCCAGCGTCACATGACTTCCGCTGTCGTAACAGTATTTCATTTTTTATGATTGAATAAAATTTTATAAAATGCTTTCTTCCTTATTTCATTTTAATGCAACAAAGAAGTTAAACAGTTCCCTGTTGAACAAATGGTCAGAAAATTCAAGTGCTTTGAATGACCTCTAAATATTATTTGATTTACATTGTATGTAGCATAAATCATTTTCTAATAGATGGTAACAAATTGAGGGGGTAAGACTTAAGATATTTTCATTTTGAAATTTTGTTTCTATAAATAAAAACCACCCTAATGCACACTTTGATCTACATGTAGTGAGAGGGTTAAAAACAGATGTCAATTTGTTGCATATCATAATGGTAAAAACTAACAAGGGCTGAAACTAAAAATGAAGTGTGATTTGAGTGAGATTATCAGAATTATTATTTTTTAACCTACAAACAGAATGTGCTTGAGAAAAAAATGTATATAAATCTCTCTTTCTTAATGTTCTGAAGCTTGTTAAAATAGTATATTTTTACATAAGGATTAATGCTAGACAAAATCATGTATGTACTATGAAACACATAATTAGGTGGATCAAACTAATGGAGGTTCAGCTGCTACAAACATAACAATGAGAAGCATGTTATATATTATAATATATATATTATACTTTGTTATTAATCTAACATTACTTTATTAATTTAATACCAATATAATACACAACTAATGAAACATTTACAAACATTTAGGTTTTTTAGTATTTTCAAAAATGAAATGACATTTTATTATAATTTTGAGAATGATATTTCAAAAATAAATATTAATTATCTGTGAAAAATTTAATGGAAAACAACTACTCAGACAATTTTTTGTACCATGATTCATGTATGTTCTATAATCATAAGGAGCTTATTGCAAAGTTCCAAGTTCTTTTATACAAAAAATTGTGAGAGAAATTCAAAAATCAAGTAAACACATACACATGTATATAAACATGACTGAAATTACTATATACACTGTATATTTCAAAAAGTACACATTATAACCTGAATTTCCACACAAATTTTAAATCTCAAAAAGTATCTTTTGAGTGGAAACATTTTTGTAAAAACTTATTCAAGCATATATCATAACATCTAACTCAAATATGAGCACCAGCAAGCAATATTGAAGCAACATTTTAATATTGCAAAAGACAGTTATTTGACAGAATATATTAGAATTAGACTTACACACTGAAGTTCATCAAAAACTTCAGTCATTCTTTATTTTCATGTTTAATAAACACTTGGTAACCAAGCCAGCACTATCAACTCTTCTTTATAGCTTCTCAAGAATGCTTTTACTTCCCTCATAATCAGTAAGTCATCAAAGTTGCAAAAATCACCTTTATAAAACCAAGAATTACAGTTTAATAATGTGGCAAAAATTCATACCTTAGGATCAGATTCTAAAAGATTTGGAGCCAAAAGAGCAAGAGTTGACTCTAATTCTTTCTGTTGTTTACTTTTTTTTCTAATTAATCTGTTTCTGCGACATATTGTGCTGCTTGCAGCCATCAAAGCTGCTAAATCTTCTTCATCATCAACACCATCATCTTCTCCATCATCACATGGCTCAACATCAATATGAGAATCACATTCAACACCTAAGTCCAAATCTATAGGAACATCTTCAGAATGTAAGTTAGTTGCAGCTAAGTTACACTCAGAAATAGTGCCAGAAACTTGAGAATCAACACATGTAGAATTTCCTAGTGAAGAGTTTTGTTTCATATTACCTGATATGACTCCCGAGTTTTGTAATGCTGAACATGTGAATGTTACATCTATTTGCTCAGGACAGGCTTTTGTTGAAACAGAACTGGGCCACTCACTTTCAACATCCCAGGTAATCTGTTGTGATACCTGATCCTTCTCAGTATTTTCTTGTACCCTTGTATTTTCTTTACCACTGTCCAATGGTAAAACTGATGCAGTACTATTTACATGTCCAGAATAACTTGATTCTTTAAAAGGAAGATTTTTGATACATTTTTCTTTATTACACTTAGAATTTAGAATATTGAAGGAAGAATTTGAGTAATGTATTTTTTGTAAGTCTGGACTAGAATGAATATTTACACTCACTTTTTCATTTTGGACAGATTTAGGTGCAATAGGGCGATATTCTCCAACAGGGCTACTGTATGGAGAAAATTTATTCTTATCACTAGGACTAACATAAGGTGAGATGTGACCATTGTGATTAATAGTTGAACCAAGAATAGTACACGAAAGACCATCAGTTTTGGGAGCAAGAGTGCGTCGACATGAACGTGATGAGCCAGAATTTTTTATAGGGGTACCTTGGAAGCAGAGAGTGTTCCTCCCACTCCAATGTCCATATTTTTTCAAAATGGGAGATATTTGTTTAAGTGGAGAAACTACGGGTTTGTTTGGAGTTCTTGGAGATAATCTCATTGATAGTCGAGGTAGAAAATTATTAAAATATTTTTTCTCAGGTGTTTTACAAATTCTAGAAGTATATCCAAATTTGGGCACAGTTGTTGAAGTAATCCCCGCAGAAAGAGAAATATCACTTCCACACTGAGGTGACAGAGTAATATGGGGGTGTGGTCTAATGGCGCGGTGATTTCTCAAGTATGGGACCTGTAAAAGAACGTATGATACAAAAGCTTCAATTAATCTATTTTAAAATTAATCAATTCTACTGAAAATTAAATAAGTTAAATTTTAAAAAAAATTTCCAAACATCATTTTCAAATACAAAGAAGTTTAATGACATTAGTAAGGGTACAAAAAATATATATATAATAACAAAAAAATTCAAAAACTGGGTTTTCTTCTCTGTTCAAATATAAAGAGATATAAAAATCAGTTTATTTACTTTTACATTATTCTGTTTTCCCCTAGCTTAAATTCCTAATTGGAAGACTAATGTAACACCTATATATGAATAAAGATTTTTCTTCTGTTTGTACATCATGACACATGGTAGTGTGGTCAAAACACCCTGTAGCTCACTGTGGTAACCAAATTATCACATATTTTCAGTATATGTGCTCTACCAGAACCTTAATTCACATACCAAAGTTCAAGGCAATCCATTAAGAAATACATGATATAAAATCTTTTTTTCTTTGCATCAAACGTATGGAAACTATATTTGATAGAAAACATACCTTCTATGGATTTTTTTCAAATTTGGTACACTGCTAGATATTTAAAATCTTTAATTAGGTGGAAAATTTTATCTACATATAAGCCATATGTGCAAAGTTATTCAACAAAAACTACTAAATTTTGATCAAAATGTTTGCACATGCCTTCACAAAAAAGTCCTGTGAGCTATCAGTCTAAACTTTTGCTACACCTTCACCTAAGAGTTAAATTGAATCATTTTTAGTTTTTTATTATTTGGATTAAATATGGCTTATCCAGAGTGGTAAAACTATAGGATTAAGGCAGGTGCAGAAACATAAGTACTGGTTATGCCAAGCAAACCAGTTTCTAGCTCAAGTTTTCAAAAGATTCATATGGGTCGACGGGTATTATTCATTGCCTATTGTTAAGCACAAATTTGCAAAATGTCATGAAATTCTCCTAAATAAACAGCATTTAGCATCACGTGACATTAGCTTAAGCATTTAGCATAATTAATGATGCCTGATACAGCTTTACTGAGTGCATGCAGATGATGACAAGAAACTGTTAATCTAGTTTCCATGATATTACTATAAATGAAATTATTAACACTGTTTTAGGGAGGAACACTACCACCATATATTTTAAAGAATCGGGTTAGTTCTGTAAAGTACAGGTCTGTTCAGAATAATAAGGTTGTGATCCTAAAGCTAATGTTGGTTACTATTGAGTGTCACTTTCTTACTTGCCGTGGTTTGTTGGTGTGTATTGACAAGAAGTCATGATATTAATCAAAAACACCTTAGGTGTGAAAAAAAGATGTGGCCAAAAAAGGACTGAGCGTGCAACTTTAGGGAATGAAATCAAAATTGGTGGTCAAACTGGTAGCTACACTTATAGCATTGATAAAAATTTTACAGCAAATATTCATTCATTAGTTAGCCTGGCTGCATATTTTGTTTTCTCACCATCATGCCACCAGTTGAACAAAAAACACAGCCTGGCTAACTACAAGTTTAGCTACTAGTTTGGCTGTCAATTTTGATGTGATTCCTTTAACCCTATGATTACAGTTACCCCTGTACTGTGCCCATCACAAGATCTTACTTTGTTACATTCAAAATTTAATTAAGCAATCTTACTCTCAATGTATACCAATGAAATTAGAATTCAAATTTACATTATAGCTCAAAGAAACCCAATAGAAAAATGCTTAAACTTCTGTTTGATGCACAACTTCAGTTAGTTACTTCAAAAGTTTTGATGTTTGACCTTTGTAAGTTGTGAATGACTTGAAAACACAAAACCTTTCATATATAGAAAGAATTTAGGTTAACTGCTCTGTTCACACATTCTCCTTTCAAGTTCCATAGCGGATGTTGGGAGAAAATAAAAAATAAATTTCTTGCAACTCCTGACAGATGCCACACCCACTCTGTACATGTACAGTTGCAATTTTTCAGCCAATTATACTTAGTTGAGCTAGATGTTTGCAACGAATAAAAATCCACATTTTGCAATACTATTTCCCAACAGTGATTTTAAAATTGGCACGAAGAATTCCACAATCTTAGCATTGTTGCTGCTTGTGACCTCACTAGAGGTTTAGCATTATTTCTCACTTATAAATATGTTAGTTTGATAGATAATGTATATTAGAAAGGTTTAATAACTTCTATGAAATATAAGCCAAACTGCCTCATTTTAACAGGCTTAGTGTAGTAGGCAAATGTCCCATCATTCTGATGATGGCTAAAGTCTCACTGCCAGAGACACCCAGAGAACACCCCTTGATATGTGTCGTGCTAAGTAATAATGCTAAAGGATAGGAAAGGGAAATAAAACATCAAAAATAAATTTTTGTGAAAAACTAAAAACTTATAAATAAGAATATAAACAAAAAAGATTTTCAAGATAACTTGACAAAATATTAAAAGGTATGTAAATAAATTATAATTTTAACTTTCACTGCACACTATGTTGATGATAATTCTCAAAATAGCACAAGTAGCTATAATACAAAAAGAACAAATCTTTAATTAAAATACTCAAGTAAAACAATCTCATTCTTTGTGTACAAAATAATTCTAATCTTTAACAAAATCTTACCACTTCTTGTGAAGATATATTAAGAAAGCTCAGAGTTGTTGTAAGTATTGTTCAACTTTGCATCATTCTCAATATGAGAAATATGCCAAATGGGTTCAAACTGTAACCAAAGAGCTAAGTCACACACTCAATCTATTTGGACTGCACCTTTTAGTCACACCTAAGGTGTTTTTAATTAGATTTGTATTTATTTCCACTTCTTTTTCTCTCCGATATTTTTTGCGTAACACTTCTAGAACCTGCATTCTGTGGATAGTTGTAACTACCTCACCAATTCATTGTACCTAACTACCACACTCTTATTAATGCAGTTGAGTTTAAGTGCAACTAAAAAAAGAATTTCCACACTTAACCCTTTTATTACGGGCTGGATAGAATCCAACCAGCTTGTAAGCACAAAAGTATTCATGAGAGGAATTAACCATGATTTTTGATAATGTATGCATACCTTTACAAAATTTTGCAGGTTATTGGTAAATATTACAAGACTTTCATACACAAAATATCAGGTTTATAAATTAAGTATTAAGATTTTTTAATTAAAGATTTTCTCATAAATATTTTGCTTTCAGAGTGTTGACTATCCAACATGCAAAATAATTTTGATTTTAAGATTAAAAATACTTTTATGCATTAGACCATTTTCAGATTTCACATGCAAAATCTTTTTAACCTCCAGATAATTATAAAATTTTTTGAAAGAAAAAAAACTATATTTTATCTGTTATTTTCACGAAAGTATCTCTGTACGGGTTGGTTCAATTTGACCGACTTTGCAACTTCAATAAAAAATTCTGAAATAAATATATTATGCTTCTTTCATTCTAGAATGACTATAAATTATAAAACAAAAACGTTTAGTCTAAATAGCTTAAATTTCATAGCAATATACCTTTATATTATTATTATATTGACCTTTCAGCTGTACCTTGCTAATATTATTGATGCTGCAATGATGCGAAGCATGTGCACTCGTTACTGTATCCAAGAGTATAAAACTAGCCTTTAACAAGTGATCTGTCTTGGCTTTGTTTTAGTGGACTAGTATTTTGTAAAATACAGTCACATTTCAGTTATATTACATTATATATGTATAGAAATTATTACTACTTACAAATAAGTTATTAAAGTTATTTTCTTTAAAATATAGAACAATAAATAAAGATTTATAGAAAATAATTATATCTTCTAGTTACAGCATTTGTACTCGTTTGCTACATGCCATAGATTGCTAAACCTTATCAAATTTTGCACATAGAGGATGTGAAATGAAATCATATTTTTTTTAGGTTTATATATACATTTGAAATAACAAAAAAATCATAAATTACTATATTGATACCATAGAATTCCACTATAATTTATCAAGGTTAGTAACTAAGCTGTATTTGGGTCTAAAAAAAAATATGAAATTTGGAGCAGACTAAAGACTCAACTTACCATCTTGAAATATTGTATTGAAAGAACGAGTTAACATCATAATATTTGAAAATGGCTGAGAAAGCCACTAGGGGTCATTCTGAGCTTTTGATTGGTTATTCACATGTCAGAGACAGAAGTACTGGAAAGAGGAGGTGGGCAGGGCCACTGTGTGTTTCAGTACATGAGCAACATCTCAGCAAATAGAAAACATATGAGGTTCTTATTTTATATTACAGTTGTCAATATTGGTAATTTGAGTTCCTAGTTCATAAAAACTATACTTTGTATTTTGACATCACAAACATCTAATATGAACAAATGCTGCATTCAACATACTACGTGACACACAAAAATCGATATATAGGATTTCTTTTGTAATATTTACTTTTAAATTAAGAAATTAACTAAAAGATCATACTAAAATTTGAATTATAATTTACAATTTGATACCAAACTTATTGATATACATTCATAAAATAATAGTTCAATAAAATTTTGAATACGAGTCCACAAATGCGATGACATGGCCTTTGACTCGTGATCATAGGAAGACACGTAGGGATAAGGTTAAGCTACATATATTCACACATCTTATACCTTAAAGTGTTAGTGTTAAATTTGAAAGGTTTTAATTATGAATGTTACCATCAAAACATTAACATTTCCAAAAGAAAATCTGGAAATAAAAAACTGAAAATTTCATCTGCATTTTCAAGATTTGTCTGTTAATGCGATAAATGTGCCAACTATTATTTAAAAATCTGATACCAGCTTTCAAGGCTTATGCCAAAATGTAAAGGAAAATTGATCAAGTTAAAAAAAGTTTCTTAAAATAGTATCAAAATTAATCGTAAAACAACCATTTTCATAAAAGAATAAAGATAATGAAATATATTACTTGAAAGAACAAATTTTTATTACTATGCATCATAAAAGTTAATCTACCCATGAATAATAATACTTACCATTTATGGAATCTTTTTTTTCTTGAATATTTAAAAAAACACTTTAGATAATAAGGTATGTTTAATTGTTTTGATTGTGAGATTTTTCACTATGTATTTTTCCTTTAACTTTATTACTTTACTACTTCACCTTAACATAGGATCACTTCATCTATGAAGTTCACCCTACACAACTATCTTGAGTGTTTTGCTTCTGCTAGCTCATTTGACAGATCCATAATGTAAAATTTGTTTTGCTACAATAAAATCAAAAAGTACAGGCAGATGTATATGTACAAACTTTCAATAAAAAAGTTGTGCACTGAGTGGTACCATTTATTGAAAGAATAATAGTTTTTGTGTTTTTTTAAGAACTCCAGTTTCTCAGTACTACATTTAAAAATTACACCAGTAAAGATATAATCAAACCTTCACGTAGAGTAAATTATTTAAAATTGTGTTCTATTATAAAGAAATGGTTGTTCCACATACCAGTTATTCTTTAATTGTCTGAATCCTGAATACCCAAATTGTGAAATTTTTATGGATTTTCATTTGTGATGCCATTAAATAGATGGTACAGGAATTTTGGTTACACACATACATATATCCATTATTGTAAGATTAGTGACAGGCATACTTATCACTACTTTATAAATCAGAAAAAAAAAAAAATAATCAAATGTTCAAAAACATTGTATGGTAAACATGTAGACATTTAATATTTAAGTTGGTGCCTGACAAGAAATAACCATAGATACAGGAAATCATAACAAATAATAAAACTTTACTCACCATCCATTTTGGAACTTGACTTGTACGTAAGTTACAAGGTGGGTACACACTGTCTAAGTCAAAAGGTTTAATGACTTGAGGAACTGGAGGAGCTACATGGTACTTGAAATAATACTGAAATTAAAGTTAAATGATCCTATTACACATTATTCTAAATTAAAGTTTATCAGATGACATGATGGAATGTTAAACAATTACTGATTTTATTCAACATACAGAAAATGTTTATCAGACTGTAGCTTTGACCTCATGTCAAAGTGAATTGCAATGTGAAGAGTTCTATTTCATCTATAACCTAAATGATAAATAAGAATGACTAATATTGTTTGGAGACGGCTTGAATGGGTAATGAATTATCCATTCAAGCCGTCTCCAAGCATTATTAGTCTCAAAGAGGGTTCCTCGTCATCGAATTTAAAACAATAAGAATGACATATACTTGTTTTTTTATTTAATCATTGAAAAGCCCAATGAAACTAACATAAAAATACATGGATGAATAGTTTGGTATCAAAAAATTTAATAGTATATAAAACAATAGATGAGACAAAAAAGGAAGTTTTGCAAAGTATAATACACTGTTTAGTCTCATGACTTGGCTGTAGCTTTTTAATAAATTCAAAACAAATATTTGCAAGGATTAAAAATAAGAATTTGAGATATAGTAGAAAATGTCATGTTTAATTAAACTGAGTTTCCTAACAAACTGAATTGAAGGAAAGAACTGGACACAAAGTTGCCAGTAATGAAATGGAAATAATACTATATTATTACAATACATAAACAGGCTCAAAATAATAATTACAATGGAAAGCACTTCTCTCATGAGTTTGGAAGAATATCTAAACAAATCTGAATAAGACAGAGATAAGGAATATCACAGTAAGTATATTTCTCCCAAAGTATACTTGTCACCTACACAACTTGGTCATTCCTTAAGTTAAAATACAGAGCATACAGCCTCCAGATATTTTTTAAACATCTATACAGCTCATACTACTTGAGAACACATCCAAAACTAAACCACACAGTTCTCCAGTAACACTTTTTGAGGAAGAGTTAAGCTTCATTAACTTTATCTACCTGGGCATCATTTACTGCATGTCACAAGGTTTTAGTGGCTTACATTCAAAATTTTATTAAACTACTTTTTATTTATGTTATACCAATTAGTATAGCATAAAATCATAGCTAATAATACATATTTTAATAGTATGTAAGTTTTAAGTTCTTAATTTTATAAAGCACTATTTCAATAAATCCTGAATTTCCCCTAATGTGAGAAAGGTGACAAATTTTCTATAAGCATCTCATTTTCTCTATTTTATTCACCACCCCTCCAATAAATATGAAATTCAACATAAATTACTCACTATAAAATTGTCATTGCTCAGAAAAACCATAATTTTTATAGTTTCCATTTTGTTTGGTGATAGAGCCATCAAATAGAAAATCAGACACCTCTTGTCACAGATAACTGTCACATCCTCTCTTTCAGGATTTGTTAATAGTTCTCTCTTACACTTAATTCTATATTATCTATAACCAATAGAAAGCCAAGGTTTTCATCTATCAAATGATATATTATATTATGTTCTGACCAGAGAATTGTCAATTTCTCTGTTAGTATGACTCTTGTCATATAGTTAGAAAGCCAAACAATTTGTGGTAGTTAGGGGTAATCGTCTGCTTTTTGCATGTTATTAATCTATGTTCTTTGGTACATTATTTAATTAAATAAAAATTAGTGCATTACTACCATTAGTATTAAAAAAAGTAGGGTTAAGTATCATCGACAGCAAAAAAAACCTGGGTAAGTACTTTATTTCTTGTTTTTCATTTTTATTCTTTATTATAAAAGTAACTAAAATATAAAAATAGGGATCTCTTTAGGTTAGTTAAGGTTATATTATGTAAAATAAATAATAATAATAATATAATACAAATATTTCATGAGGCACACACGCAAGCAGCTGGGAATAGCTCATGGGTAATATAATCGATACTGTAACATAAGGTGTACATTCCCCATTACGGCGCAAATAGTAGTTAAACACAGTTCAAATGGCAATAAAACTGAATTATAACTAGATGTATACTGTAACATAAGCTGTACATTCCCCAAGTGATTAACAACTTATAATGGCACAAATAGTAGTTAAACACGGTTCAAATGGCAATAAAACTGAATTATAACTAGATGTATACTGTAACATAAGCTGTACATTCCCCAAGTGATTAACAACTTATAATGGCACAAATAGTAGTTAAACACGGTTCAAATGGCAATAAAACAATAAAACTGAATTATAACTAGATGTATACTGTTACTAGTTTAAAGCTACTTAGGATAAACTAATGTAGTTTCATGTTACAATTTGATATGATTCTAGAAATTAAAAAAGAGTAATTTAGATTTATTTACATTTTTTG
>NW_013666385.1:298166-304641 GCF_000517525.1 Limulus polyphemus | reverse complement strand
AAACACGGTTCAAATGGCAATAAAACTGAATTATAACTAGATGTATACTGTTACTAGTTTAAAGCTACTTAGGATAAACTAATGTAGTTTCATGTTACAATTTGATATGATTCTAGAAATTAAAAAAGAGTAATTTAGATTTATTTACATTTTTTTGGTGTTTATGAGGTCAGTAAAATTGACCGATCTCGTTTTGATTTAGGGTGGAGAAAATAACAAATGAGATATAAAGTTTTACTGGAAAAAACATTTGAAATGTATTTAGGAGGTTTTGGGGATTACACAAATGAAATTTGAAATTTTTGATGTGTAGAAACGTATTTTTAATCTTAACATTATAATCACTTTGCACACAGACTATTCAAAACAAGTACTTGATATATTCATGGACAAATTATTTTTAGTTGATTAAAAATACTTTACTAAAAAATATGATTTTTTTTTTATATGTGAAAGTCTTATAATGTTTGATGAAAGACTGCCAAATTTTGTGAAGATATACACCCTATATTAAAAAGTATTAGTAACAAATCTATAAAGACTCTGAACAAGTACAAAAAGGTCACATGGTCAGTCAAATTGACTGAGCCTGTACTGAGAGTTAAATGAAATGATCTATGACAATATATAAATAGGATAAAAGTTCAGAACAGGACTTTCAATATGTTAAATTCTACAAGCACACTAAATGTGCAACGATGTCAAACATTTTGACAATTTTGGTGAACATGACATATTCCACTTTCTAACCTAAAAGGTAAAAAAAAAAACTTTGTTTTACATCACACAATAATCTACTCAACTATTAAAACATTATGCGTTTTTTAACAATTAACTGTTTTGCAACTTTGAGAAAGGTTTGGATACAATGTGCAGATGAATACTTACAGGTACATTAACATACATATAGCTATCAGGTCATGGTGAAATTATTCTATCAGTAAACGTATATAGTATACTATTTTTCTTAAATGTTATAAGCTCTTCTTTATGGAATTCTTCATGCCAATTTTAAACTAACTGTTGGGAGATAGTATTTCAAAATGTGGTCTTTCTATTGGTTACAAACATCTACCTCAATTAAATATAATTAGCTGATAAATCGCAACTCTGTGCTTTGAAAGCTGCTGTGGCAACTGTCAAGAGTCCCAAGAAATATATCTATCCTTCTTCCCAATGCCCCCTAAGGAGCTTGAAAAAAAAGAATGTGTAAACAGTGCAATTAACCTAAATTCTTTCTATATATATAGATATTCAACTTACAAAATCTAAAAGTTAAAACTTTGTGAAATTGTGCATCGAACTGAAGTTTAAGAATTTTTCTTTTAGGCTTCTTTTGAAATAAAGTAGTTAAAACTTTGAACTATAATGTAAATTTTAATGTTAGTTTCATTGCTATACATGGATAGTAAGATTGTCTAATTAAAATTTTGAATATAACAACAAAGTAAAATCTCATGACATGCGCAGTATAAGTGTGCCCGTAATTATAGGGTTAAAGCAGTTACTATTCTTATACATTAGAAATCAGTGTAATTGAGAATACCATGTCTTCATCACTACACAATTACACCAATATATACTTAGCAATAGACTTGTACTAAAAACTTTATTGCAAATCCGTTTTGTTATCAAAATTGTTTTTTTTTATAGATTTAAATAAATACTAAAAGCCTTGTACATAAAATTACAACAAAAGTTATGCAGCCTAGTAACATGTTGTAACATAAAAGAAAATTCATTCCTAGAAGTGTTTTAGGGGTTACATAATGTTTAGTTAAAAGCTATTTATGCTTTAAAATGTTCAAGAAATAAAGGTATAAGTTTTATTTTTTTCATTATTACCAAAACTTCATTGTATAAATGAATGTATTAGGAAAGGTGTCAAACAATATATAGAGTAGAGTACCTGAATACTCTATGTACAATAAATTAATCAAAGTTTTTATGGGTATTAAAAGTCAAAATGTCAGCTTTATTATTAAAATGGTTTGTGAAAAGATTACCTATATAAATTAGTTATTACATGTAATAAAACAGTTTCACTTTTACATTTTGTTAAGGAAATGTACACTATGGAATATCTGATAATATTCAATGTTTATGAAATATATAAGTAACAGTTTATTGTGCTATAATAAAATAATACATATAAATTACAATAAGCATAAAATTTGACTTAAGATATCAAAACAATATACAAAATGTTCTTACTTTGATGGGATTTTCATCTGTTGTGTTAGATCCTTTAGCATTTTTAATTCTAATACGAATTTGTTGCTCATTTTTTGTTGGAAGCATGTGTATTTGGATCAGCTTGGCATGCATATTAGGGTACTCTGTCAGAGGCAAAAACTGTTCAAGGCCAAGGGCAATAAGACTAGAAAAAAATTAACCATAATTAAAAAACAAAGAGAGAAAGTTAAACATATACACATACATAACTGAACACTGTACCTTCAAAAAAATGTTACTTTCTCCTTATAGAAAAATGCTAATATTTAAACTGTAATGCATTAGAAAAATGATATACATATAAAAAAAAAAGAATGAGAGCATTTACGTGTAGTTTATTTTCAATTAACAAAAGATAAAATGAGGAAACATCAAACTACGGTAAAGGTAGGCACAGGTTATATGAAAAACCTCATGGCAATATGCTTAACTAAGCAAGATTTTCTTATCTTTTCATACCTTTCCTTTTATTTTTTATCATATAATAATACATCTAGGATTTACAAGCAATTACACTCAATTTTTGCTAATTGTTAATATCAAGGTATATTTTCTTCCAAATGAAATTTCTGGCTTGCTTGTTCTAAGATGTTACTCATAAAAACCTATTTCATTGAAAACATTCTTCAAATAATAGTAAAATAGACTTAATGCTCTAAATTTATCCTTAATGTAAGTAATTCAAATTTCAATATGAACCAATGAAGCAGGTTGTACTTGACATAACACTTGCTATACATGTGGAGAGAACATAATACTAAGTATGAGATAAAATTTAACATCATATTTTACAATATATATAAAACAATACAATCATTCCACATATTAGTAACTAACTTTACAGCACAGTATAAATGTGTTACAAAGATTAACAAAATAGACTACTTACCTATTTTTAAATTGCCATACTATATCAAACGATTTAGAATAAAACTGTTAAGTAGTTCTGAATGTACTTTAATTAGGTTTTACTGTGCTTTAACATAACTTTCTTGTATCTACATTTCGCTGAAAAATATATATATATATATCGTTGTTAACAACTGTTTATTAGGTTTAGAACTTGTTCCTTACAGTCACATAATGCTTAGAATTTTAAAGGCTGAGAACTGTCTATAAAATTAGAAAATAACCTTTAAGATAACTTCAAATAATGGCTAGCACTTGGTCCTTAAAGCCACAAGAGTGATATGTTAGCATTTGTTTTACTCTAAATTTAAAATGAATTTTGATCTCTTAATTTTACAAGACACATCATGTTTTCGTTTGTTTTAAAGCAAAACCAAATTGATCTATCTGCTGCATCCACTGCAGCGAATCAAACCCCAGATTTTAGTATTGTAAGTCCATAAACGTATCACTGTCCAATCAGGGGGGGGACCATGTTTTGTTGGAAAAATAAAACACAATGCACATATTTTGATGACTGAATCCATTTGGATTACTGGATCTCAGATTTTTTTATAGGTATAATTATTTATAGGAGTCACTTACTCTTAGAAGAAATTTACCACAATCCTCCTCATGATGACATCACCAACATCCAAACTCAAATCCTAGATTAGGCCATTTTTATATTAAAATATCAATGACTGGAACAACCACACTTTGGAGCCTCCCCTTCCAACTAAAAAACTCATAAGACAGAACTCAAAATATGAAACTCACATACTAAGAGATGTTATCAGCATCCTTCCTTTTAGTGAGCTTTATCAGCCCATTGACTGTAGCTGCTCTGAACATGCATGGAACTTTTGCAAGCCACACACAATACATGGCACACTCAGATTCAACTGTCGAAGGTGAATAAGCAGTCAATGGGTTAAGCTATATAAAGGATATATATATATTGCAAATAGTCAAAACATATGGATAAACTCATTCTGGGTCCTTCTTATCCAAAAAACATACACTGTAGTGTGTGTGTGTGTGTTTTAGAGCAGAAATACCAACCAAATAAACTGTTTGCTTCAGAATATCATTCTTATATAGAAAAAAGTTAGTTTGTTCTTGTTTAAACATTTTATTCACAGAAACTGAGGAAAGCCAAAAATGTTTTAAACATATTTTTAAGCAATGTTTTCGTGCAAAATTAACTGAGGTATATATAAGAGAATGCATTTTACAGTTCTTAATATTTGATTGGCACCATCACACTGATGCTTGAAAGTGCCATAAAATCAGTTTTATGAGGGCTTGTTAGAGCCACCATCAAGTCAGTTAGGATTCCCACAATTTTGGGTCAACTAATGGTCCTTTTATTCCTACCAAAATATAAATACTCTTGAATTCAGATCCAGTTATTAGTTGTCATGACACTGATCATACAATCAGCTGTTGTTTGTATACACAGACAAACTGCCAGATGACTTTGTGTGAACATGTTGACTGCTATAGCTCTGATACTTTACTTTCAATTGGCCTAGAGTAGCAATGTTATTGTGTAGTAATATGAGATTTTCAAACTACACTGTTGTATATGGACATTTAATATTTGTCACTGAGAAATTAAGTCCATGTTTTACAGTTTAAATTACAAAACTGGAAATAAATCATCAGCAAATTAAGACTAGCAAGAACATTTTAACAATTTGATTGTGACCTGAATTGCATATGATGAACTATTTTTTGCATGAAATGAGACTGCAAAGGCTGCCATGTTGATTGGAGGTCATCATAATTCAGTAGCACAATGTGAATATATCCCAGTTTAGGCAGCAAAACTCTGTCCTATTGATATTGATAGAAAATCAGTACAATTCAGTAAATACAAATTAACTGTGACAATTAAATATTCCAATTTTATAAACAAAGAATCAAGATACAGCATTAGCCCACTAACAGCCCCCATGGACTATCTGGTTGGGGCTGTTTACAGCCTTCATGCCTTTTTCAAATGTGAAGGACTGACTTTAGTGAATTCTTAAAACAAAAAGGCAGGCATTTTTTTAAAAATATAATGTTGTGTATTGCCATGTTTAATCCTATTACACATACACACATACCAAATAATGTCCTGATATGTGCTTTATTTAGCTTGTACACGAGTAATACAATAAATAGATACAATACAGGACTGAGCATGCAATAAAGCTGTTATATACATGACTGGTAAGGCAGGAGTAGCAAAAAAATCAAGAACTGGGTGAATTCCTTAAATTTTTATGAATATATACCAAGCTCAAAACACAATATTTCATAATTATTAACAAACTCTTCAAGAACATCAAACTTTTCCCACACATAATACTTTATTATTTGGTGATCAACTCATAAACATATAACTACTAAAAAACACAGAGCTAATCGAAATATTTAAAAACACATCCATACATTCTCAAGAACAGGTAGACTACTGAAAAATGAGACCTCCTACTCAACAATATGTATAATGCCGAAAAACATTGAACAGTACATTTGTTCACAACTTTTAAAAAATAGCAAGATGATTAAATTAAAAACCAGCATAAAAATATTACAATATCAATGACATGGAGCGTTTTTTAAGAACCCTGAGATGACAATAATAGTAGGTTATGTCATTCCATAACTTCATTGTGTATCAAATGTCATGCTTTATTTACAAGGGTGATCTTGCAGGTAATTTTGATTTGAAAAACGATTTTATTACATTCACAAGTTTTTTGTTTTGAAATATTTGAATTAAATGTATCAAACTTTGATATAACTTTTGCAAATTTTTATTGCAAGATAACTCTCAGGAGTGGTAAATTTAGTATCATTTAATTCATTATATTTTAGTAACCTTATATTTGACTGGAAAACTTTAATCCTATAGTTTTAGATAGTAGTAGTTATAGTTTCTCTATAAAGTAAGAAGTTCAGTTATATATATTTTATAAATTTTTATTTTATTTTTAAATTGCACTATCAGAAAGGGGAAAGATAACAGATTAAAAAGAAGAAATTAAGACAAAAAATGGATAGAGTTAAAGTAAAGGTTGATTTCAGGTAGGGGAAAGCAAGTGTTGGGTTTACAAGGGTGCACAGGGGTAGAAAAAAAGGTTTTGTTAGCATTCAGATAGCAGTTTCTAATAAATTTGAAGCTTTGGATTCTTGCAATGAGGAATAAAATGATTTAGAAGTTTAAACTCTGGAATACTCACTCATTAACTCTCTGTATACAGACTTGGTCATTTGAATAAAACTTTTAACTATCAGGGTTCGTACACCTTAAGTGAGATGAAATTCCAGGACATTTCCAGAACAAATTGTTTTG